>NW_026967532.1:900000-1121452 GCF_028390025.1 Pseudophryne corroboree | reverse complement strand
GCTGGCTGGAATTCTGTCCTAGTACTGCCGGATTCATGAGGACAGAATTTCAAGGACACCCTGGTTTGAGTATCAGATTTAGTTTGTTTTTTGTTTGGTTTTTGGGCCGGTGATAATGTTACGTTCTCTGTGCTCTGAACGTAAGATTCTGAGTGGGTAAGTCCCAGGCACAGGAACGTGATGCTGTACTAAGAGGGAAGTTCAACAGCAACCCCTAGGACCCTAACTCCGTTGTTCCACCCGTGTGGTCAGTCTACGCATGTGAGACTATGTTTTCTTGGGCCCGCGGCAGCCGTGTTTGAAGGGCGGATTAAGTCTGCCCACCTCCGATGCCCCCCGGTCTTAAGGTCTTAATTGGAGACAAGGTGTAAACTGAGAAGGGGTGAGAACAAGGGGACCTCTAACTAAATAAAACACAGAGCTAGGGGCTACTACAGAACTCAAACATAATGTATGTGTGGCACGGCCGCCAATGGAAAAAGAGAACAAAGGTAACTCTGTCCACACCCTACACGGCACCTTCGTGTACCGGGGAGGACAGCTAGGGCGGAAAACATCCGCAAAAGCACCTGCAACAAGCATAACGTAAATACTACGGCCGCTACTCTCAACACCGGGGGGAACTACCGCAGGTGCACGAGAACCCCAACATCACAGACACTGGTTTCTACTGACTGGAGGACTGGAAGGACTCCAACGACAGACTTCTGAACACCAGGACACAGGACCACTGGAACCAGGTAGACCAGATCACAGAACACCGAATAGGGAATTCTCCAGAGCAGGAACAGCTCACAGGAAGCTATCACCAGCGTCTGTATAAGGCACTGAGGGAGAATATAACAGGTATCTGCACCAATCACTGCAGAGAACCTAATTTGATAATGTCGTGCAGCTGCCCTGCTGCACAACCACACGCTGACAGGTGATAATTAATTATATGGCAACGGGGAATGCGGCCCGCCTGTGGCATCCCCATTGCCAAGGGCCCAGCAGCTTAGTGCGCACAGCGTCCTGGCATTGCCAAGCGCCGTGCGGGGAGCAGGAGCTGCCGCGCCTAACACTGTGGTGTACCTATGCTGTGTTAAGAGTGCTGTCCTGGCTGTCACTGGTGTTTCATGTGCTGCAGCTGTACATGGCTGTTGCTGTCCTGGCTGTCACTGTGTTGTACAGGGTATAAGGGCACTGTCCTCCTGTATGCTGGAAAATATAGGGGTGCTGCTGTTCAAATAACATTACACTGGCCCTGTATGCTATAAAATTAAGCGGTACAGTTGTTAAAAATTAAAATCACACTGCTGTATGCTGTAAAATATAGGGGAGCTGCTGGCTATGTATGTTGTTAAACCTCAGGGGTGCAGTTGTTAAAAATTAAAAGCCCACTGCTGTATGCTGTAAAATATAGGGGTGTTGCTGTTCAAATAACAATACACCGGTCCTGTATGTTGTAAAAATTCAGGGGTGTAGTTAAAAATTAAAAGCACACTGCTCCTGTATAATGTAAAATGTAGGGGTGTTGATGTTCAAATAACATTACACTGGTCCTGTATGTCATAAAAATTCAGGGGTGCAGTTGGTAAAATTAAAAGCCCACTTTTGTATGCTGTAAAATATAGGGGTGTTGCTGGTCAAATAACATTACACTGCCTTTCTATGCTGTAAGTATACAGGGGTGCTGTGAAAATAAAGGGGCACTGTTCTGTGTGCTGTAATAATAAAGGGTGCTGTCCTGTGAAATGGAGAACAATTTGGAGTAAAAAATTGTGCAAGATCAGAAACCACTTCCAGTTCCTAATACTAGTGCTGAAGCTGCTGCTGCCACCAGTCATGACATTGCCGATTTAATTCCATCAACTTCATCTGCTAAGGTAGATGCCCAATGTTATAGATGGCGTGTAAAATCCAAGAAGCAAAAATTAATGGCCCTCATTCCGAGTTGTTCGCTCGGTATTTTTCATCGCATCGCAGTGAGAATTCTCTTATTGCGCATGCGTAATGTTCGCACTGCGCATGCGCCAAGTAACTTTACTAAGAAGAAAGTATTTTTACTCACGGCTTTTTCGTCGCTCCGGCGATCGCATTGTGATTGACAGGAAATGGGTGTTACTGGGCGGATGTACGGCGTTTTAGGGGCGTGTGGATGAAAACGCTACCGTTTCCGGAAAAAACGCTGGCGTGTCCGGAGAAACGGTGGGAGTGCTTGGGCGAACGCTGGGTGTGTTTATGACGTCAGCCGGGACCGAAAAGCACTGAACTGATCGCACAGGCAGAGTAAGTCTGGAGTTACTCTAAAACTGCTAACTCGTTAGTGATCGCAATAATGCGCATACATCGGTCGCACATTTAAGATGTTTAGATTCACTCCCAGTAGGCGGCGGCTTAGCGTGTGTAACTCTGCTAAAAACGCCTTGCGAGCGATCAACTCGGAATGAGGGCCAATAATCGGAAGAATAAAAAAAATTATCTGACGAGAAACGTAAAATTGGCAAAATGGGGCGTGGCCTGGCTGGTGTGCTGTGAAGAAGCATTTCTTGTGAGCTCCTGCAGCCCCACATATAAAGTATCTTTCTGCAGGGTTTTGCTGTACCCCACGGGCACACAGACACAGATCCCTGTGCCCTTTACCACCCAGGACGAGGGGCATCGGTTGCGGAGCCGGGGAGCCCTTTTAAGGGTTCCTGCGGGTTGCGGCCTTCCCCTCCAGCAGAAGCCGGGGGCTGGAGTACGGCTTCCCCTCCCCTACTCAGCACGGCCCTGCGGCCTACGGACGGCGTTGCCCGGGAGGCGGCTACTGCTTACCTCGTCGAAGAACACCAGCGGACGGAGAGAGATACCCTCTGAACCGGAGCTCCCTGGGGCCCTCGGCAGGTGGGACGGGAGGACGGAGCTCGGAGCGGCGGACGGAGGCGGCCTCGTACGGCGGGTGAGTCACACGCCGGTATCTCCCGGCATCTCACCGCTGCGATCTCTCCCCGCTGCCCTAACAAACGGGAGAAAGTTGCCCACGGGTCATCACATCGCCGGCCCTTAGGGAGCCTATGTCCTGCCCTGCTCACATCCCCAGCCTGCTAGACGAGACGGAGGGAGCAGCGGCAGCCATTTTGGCAGAGGCATAGCTTAGCAATAGGTTCCCTGGTAGCGCCGCAGGTGCCCTCGCTCAGGACCACACTCTGGGGCCAGTGGGCATAGACACACAACAGAGTCCCACATCGCAGCTGGGGTCAGAGGAGCACGCAGCCCGGAACCTGTGTAACTGTGTGTCCCTTCACCTGCTCTCCCCAGACTCGCAGTACTACACCAAGTCTGAGCTCCATCAGAATAGACCTTTATGGTCCAAGCTCACCCCACAGTCGCCATCCCCCCATCTGGCTGCACTGCCTCCCTCGCACAGACGACGGGGTGCCGCTGCGCTCAGCACCAAAGGGGACACACTGCCCGACGCCTGCTCTCCCCCTCTTATTCATTCGCCACTGCTGGCTGACATACAAGCGGGGGCCCACGAATACGGACGCCCTCAGGGCACCATCTCTTACGCCCATATAGACGACCGACGCGGCCCTTTGGGCGATCCCAGCGGTACCCCCGGGAGATCTTAAACAGGGGGCTTAAGAGTGGACCCCCCCACCACAACATACACGACCGGGCTCTGCGGGTCATCCTCCCGTGAACCGCTCACCATGTGATCTTGTCATACTGCGCTCCAGGTCCCGTGTGCGACCCTAATGCCCTAGGAGCTCCCCCCATACCTGCCTAGGTGTTGACTACCAATTCTTCTCACCCCTCACCACCACGATGCCTAAAGGGGGGAAAAAGACGAACGCCCATAACCTGGTGGGCTACTTCAAGAATTCTACCCCATCCTCCACCCGGAAAATTGCCTCACCCCCACCCACCTCTGACCGGGACTCAGATGATGACTCTTCCTCCACACCCGCCACGAAAGCGGACGTCGCCCTTCTCCTGTCCGAAATGCGCAACATTAAGAAATCAATCCGCGCGGAGGTACAGGAGGCGATATCGGGCCTGAAAAGCGACGTGGATAATCTGGGCTCCAGAGTCGACGCCATCGAGAGAAAACAAGAAGAGCTAATAGCCTTCCAACAAGAATCGGAACAGGAGTTGACCCAAATGCGGACCGACGTTATGCTGATGGCAGATAAACAAGAAGATTTAGACAACAGAGGCCGTCGGAACAATCTTCGAATTCGTAACGTTCCCGAAACGGTGGAGCAATCCCACCTCATGGATTACCTGTCCCGCCTCTTCCGCACTCTCGCCCCCTCCGTCCCAGACGACATGTTACTACTAGATAGAGCTCACAGAGCCCTGCGTCCTAGATCCCAAGATGCAACAACACCGAGAGATGTGATCCTACGATTTCACTACTTTACGACCAAAGACCAAGTCTTCGCCAAAGCTCGGAGGTCTCCGGTTACCTCTTTCGAAGGCTCAGATCTTTTAATCTTCCAGGACCTATCGCCAGTCACGCTGAATAGGAGGCGGGAATTAAAGGACATAACCAAAGCCCTGAGAGACAACAACATCAGATATAGATGGGGCTTCCCCTTTGCCCTCCAGGTCAGGGCGGATGGTAAATTCCTCTCTGCCAGATCACCGGACGAAGCCCTACAACTACTCCGCCAGCTGAACATCTCCGCCCCCCCGGCCGATCCTCAACGACCTCTACCAGTCAACACCTCCCCTTCCCTCACGGCCCCATCTCCAGAATGGAACACAGTTGGTCTGACAACACGTACCTCTTTAGATACATGAGACGTTATGTGTTAGGGGCCTTTCGGGGCCGTGATGCCCAGACGGGCCCTCAGAGTGCCACGGAAGTTCCCGGTGCGCCTCGCTGAGGCTCGCATGGGGTACAGGGCCCTCTATATAACAATTATTCACTGTTCATGTCACTGCTGTATATTTGGCGGGTGGGCCTTCTCGGGCCCCCGGGGCAGGAGCTCCCCGCGGCTGGCCGCGGGGGCTTCTGTCCCGGGCGGCCCGACTGGGCCGCCGCCTCTCTCTTATTACATCATACTACTCTAAGTGTTGTTATTGTTGCTATGCATTTGCCATGCCGTGCTTACCCTTGGTCCCTTTCTGCTCCCCTTCCTCCCTCCCCCGCCCCCCCCTCGCCTCCACTCATCCCCCATTCAATGGCGCGGAGCCCGCTAGATAACTGCTGTTGACCGCTTGTTGCCTTGGTGAATGTGTTTTGGGTGGGCCTCCCCGGGCCCTTGGGACGGGGTCCCGCGCGCCTGGCCGCGCGGGCTCCTGCCGCGGGCGACCGGGGGGGGCCGATCCTCCTTTTCTTAATTCAAACTGATCCCAATACTACTACTGTTGCTTCGTAACAGACATATCGCAAGTACCTTTGGTCTCCGCGAACTTGCTTTTTCTCCCCCCCCCTGTGAGCTTCTTCTGCCTACCAACCGCAATATGCGACTCACCCCCTTCCTCTCCCCACTCCCCTCCCTCCCCCGTTAGCTCCTTTGGCCTATAAGCCGCAATACATATATTTAAATTGAGTTTGTACACACACGGGACCCGGTTCTCTCTTCAACCAACCGGGTTCATCCACCCCCCACTCGACCTCCGAGGTCGACGTCGGACGAACTGGACCTGCGGGTCTCCTTCTTCCTTGGGTCCGACTAGGGAGAATGGAATTTCTCTGTTATCAAGTTATGGATACTAATTTTTGCCTAAGCTCCTTCTGTTCTCTTACTCTTTCTCCCCCTCTTTCTCTGATCTCCTCCCCTTTTCTTTCCCCTCTCTCCCCAGGGGTCCCGCTGATGCGCTCCCATTCGAAATGTGCTCCACCTCAACACCATGGTTCTTAGAATAATAACCCTGAACACGAAGGGATTAAACAGCCCATGTAAACGCTCTTTTTTGTTCCAGTCCCTTAAACAACTCAGTGGTGACATCGTATTCCTACAGGAGACCCACTTCTCGGGTAAGTCGCACCCCGAACTTAGATCAAAATCATTTCCACAATCTTTCCATGCTTGCGACCCCATGCGCAAGAAGAAAGGGGTCTCTATACTATTTGCTAGCCACCTAGACTTTACCCCATCTGAAATACTGCGGGACCCAGAAGGCAGATACTTGCTATTAGTAGGGTGGTTAAACGGTTCCCCCTATACGTTCTTGAACGTATATGCTCCAAACCAGCTTCAGGCCCCTTTCTTTCGCTCCCTGAATAGCCTCTTAGCCTTGCACAGAAACGGCAGTGTGGTGTTGGGGGGTGACTTTAACATAACTCTGGATAGCGACCTGGACAGATCAAAACCCTTGCCCAGTTCCATGCGCTCCTTACACTCGCGCAACGCAGCCGCTTTAAACCACCTGCTATCACAACACCTCCTCTTCGACACCTGGAGAACGAAGGAGTCAAATGCTAGGGATTACACATATTATTCCCCCATTTTCGATGTCTACACAAGATTGGACATGATTTTTTTAAGTGCGGAACCAGCCCAATGCATTCTGGACGCCTCCATCCACCCGAGCACGTGGTCAGACCACGGCCCGGTTTCTGTGGACGTCCCTGGCCCGCACCCCCCCGTTCGGCACCCTGCTTGGAGGCTGAACGACAGACTCCTCCTGAACCCTCAAACAAAAACTCGCATAGCCGCCGAAATTTCACACTACTTTGATGCAAATGTATCCCCATCTATTTCCCCTATGCTATTATGGGACGCCCACAAAGCAGTAATACGCGGAAGCCTGATTAGTGCCTCATCTCATAACAAGAGGACCAGATCCAAACGCATACGGGAGCTCTCGGACTTAGTGACGTCCCTCTCACAAAAACACAAACAAACTGGCTCCGAGGCAGATCGTTCGTCCTTGGCCGCGGCCAGGGGAGAATTAAATATGCTTCTGACGGCGAAGGCAGAGACTAGCCTGAAATGGCTTAATCAGTCCTTTTACGAAAAAGGGGATAAAGCTGACCGACTACTAGCTTCTAGACTTAGGGCTAAACTTGCTAGGAACAATGTCCTATCTATCCAGTCCTCCTCTGGCAAGAAAACAGCTGACCCTAAAGGTATTACTGAAGCTTTCTCTCGCTTCTACGAAAAATTATACAACGCCCATGGGCCCACTCAATCGAAACCGGACTTTCATGAGGCCATCCGCGCCTTCCTGTCCCAATGCCGGCTGCCTTGTCTGAGCCCATCGGACGCCGCAGGATTAAACTCAAAGATTTCCAATGAAGAAATCGCCACCGTGATTAAAGCCCTAAAACTTACCAAGGCGCCGGGCCCAGACGGCTTTACGGCCGCCTATTACAAGACTTTTCTTCCCCAACTTGCACCCCACCTCTCATCCCTCTTCAATGCAGTTTTACAGGGTGCTCCTTTCTCCAAATCGACTCTGGAGGCTAAAATTATAGTTATCCACAAGGACGGCAAAGACGCTTCTAATTGCGCTAACTATAGACCCATTTCGCTACTTAATTCGGATATCAAGATATACGCAAAAATTTTAGCCCTACGATTGAATAGTGTATTACCACACCTCGTCCATAATGATCAGGTAGGATTTATTCCCGGTCGCCAAGCCCGAGACAACACAAGACGCATTATTAGCCTTGCTCACCACATCAACCTCACGCACACTCCTGCTCTTTTGCTTTCTCTGGACGCAGAGAAGGCGTTTGACAGGATAGGGTGGCCCTTTCTATTCGAAACACTCGCCCACTTCGGCTTTCACGGGGAGTTTCTCACAGGAATTCAGGCCTTGTACTCGTGCCCCTCCGCCAGAGTATCTGTGAACGGAGTGCAGGCGGACCCTCTAGTTATCTCCAACGGCACCAGACAGGGCTGCCCACTCTCGCCTCTGATCTTTGCCCTAGTTATAGAGCCTCTAGCAGCCCGCATCCGAGCCTCGCCTGACATCGGGGGACTGAAGGTGGGGGGCTCCACTTACAAAATTTCTCTGTTTGCAGATGATGTTCTCCTTTCGCTTTCCTCGCCACACACTTCCTTACCGAACCTCTTTGACCTCCTCCTTGAATATGGCCAAGTCTCGGGGTACAAAGTAAACTGGTCCAAAACGGAGGCTCTCCCCTTCCACATCCCCCCTCCCCGACTATCCCACATGCAAAGCAACTTTAAATTCACTTGGTGCGCTTCTAAAATCCGTTATCTGGGGATCTTTATTACACGCTGCTACGGAGACCTATATAAGGAAAACTTTTCGCCACTGTTCAAAAACCTCAAAGCCGACCTCCATAAATGGCAATCACTAATTATCTCCTGGCTGGGCCGCATTGTAGCTTTGAAAATGAACATTATTCCCCGTCTACTTTACCTGTTTCAGACACTACCAGTGAAGGTTCCGGAATCTGTTTTAGCGCAAGTCCACTCATGGTTGCTTCGATTTGTATGGAGAAACAAGGTGCCCAGAATAGGCTTCTCAACCTTGCGCAAACCAGTGCAGGAAGGAGGGAGAGGTTTCCCAGACATCCGCCTATACTATTTAGCCTCCCACCTCAGCCAGGCGGTAACCTGGTTCGCCCCTACACAGACCCTGCGCTGGCTCCAGCTGGAGTCGGCACTTAGCCACATCCCATCTTTGTCATCCCTACTCCTATCCCCCCCTAGATCCAGATCTCCCCACCTACAATTGCACCCGGTGCTAGAGTTCACTTGCCAGATATGGGACTATAGCACACGCCGCTTTCACTTACTGTCATCTCCCTCGGCGCTTACCCCCTTATGGGACAACCCCTCATTTGCACCAGGTCAGTCATTGACCCGCTCGGGTCCATGGGTGGAACGGAACATACGCTTTGTTCTGGACATGCTCACCGACGGAAATTGCGCCCCTCTATCGGACATCATGACGAAATTTGACTTCCCGGAGGCAAATCCTTTCACCTATTTCCAGCTGAGACATTTCATCACCTCTTTATCAAACATGTCCCCATTCCAACCTCTCACCACGCTGGAGTCCTACTGCTATCACAAACCACTCGAGCGAGGAATCATCTCTCTGCTATATTCCCTTCTCCAGAATCGGGATCAGAAGACGCCTCCGGCCTTCGTGCTCCAGTGGGAACGGGACCTAGGGCCGGTGCCTGATGACTACGATTGGTCGGACATCTTCGCTGCGGTAGCGAAGTCCTCTATCTCAACCCTGGTAAAAGAGAACGCATACAAAATCTTATACAGGTGGTATCTTGTCCCCTCAAGACTCCACAAAATGTTTCCATCCTCATCACCCATGTGCTGGAGAGAATGCGGGGAGCATGGCTCTTTCCTCCATATTTGGTGGACGTGCCCTAAAATCGCAAAATTTTGGGATGCAATCGCACGCCTGCTGAGTACAGTACTCCAGACTCAAGTACAAAAAACCCCTTGGTCCTTCCTACTAGGACTCCCCATTGCTAACGCACCCCCAAACTCTGGTAAACTACTGACACAGATCCTAAACGCAGCTAGATGCTCAATTGCCCTTCAATGGAAACAGAGGGAGCCCCCCCCTATTAGACAGGTCATCAACAAGATATGGTATCTCGCAAGCATGGAAAAAATCACTGCATATCTCCATAACAGATCTTTCCAGTTTCTTCTGAGCTGGGAACTTTGGTTCGATTCGCAGGCTCCCATAAGTGGATTGCGTTCACCCGGTAGCTCGTTGGCTCTCCTGCTCTGAGTTCGGTGTTCACCTATCCTGACAAGTAGTTACAAACCCGCCCCCAAATGGGACCTCTTCGTGTTCCCCAGGTAACATTTTTACCTTCTTAGACTAACGCCCTACCCATGGTCAGCGGATAGAGGAGACGCACTAGCGGCCCCCCCCCAAACCCGGACCTCCCCCCCCTCCCCCATCTTATTCCCTTCCCGTTTTATCCCGCTCCCTCTTCTCTCTCTTCTCGCTCTCTCTTTCTTTCCCTAGAATTCATCTTTCTAATGCTATATGCTAAGTGCGTAACATCTGGTTCCCACCCGACAGTAGGGTCTTTTCTTTACTCTCACCCAGAGGTATATTCCACAACTGTTTTTCTTTTCAACAAATGTATGATTAACGATTCACATGGTATCCTATTCCTCTCTTTTTACCTCCTTTCTTTCATGTTATAAGATGGGAATCGCATGATTTATGTCCTAGAGCTATATCTCTGTTTTTGGTTGTAATTGTTACATGTTGACAGCTCACCCCACGTGTGGTGGGGAGCTGTAGTGTTATTCATAACCTAAAAATTAAAATAAACAATTTAAAAAAAAAAAAAAAAAAATTGGCAAAATTTGCAATATGCCATTCACGACACAAAGTGGCAAGGTAAGGCTAAGGCCTTGGCCTATGTTCATGACTGGTGGCTCAGCTTCTCATGAGGATGAAAGCCCTCCAGCCTCTCGAATAAAATTAAGCTTGTTAAAGCACAGGAAAACACATCTGTGAGTTCAGAGATATCGCAAATACCCAAGGAGAGTCCAAGTGTGTCCGCGGTTGCGATATCTAGGCCTGACCTTCCCAAGACTGTATGGAAATAGGATACTACCATCATTTGCACGCCCCCTGCAAGTGCTGGGAGGAGCACCACCAGTCCAGTTGCTGATATTGAGATTGAGGATGTCACTGTAGATGTACACCAGGATGAGCAGGATATTGGTGTAGCTGGCACTGAGGAGGAAGTTTATTATAAGGATTCTGATGGAGATGTGGTTGGTTTGAATAAGGCACCAGTGGAGACAGTTGTTGTCCATGGGATGAGAAAGCACATTGACATGCCTGGGAAAAAAACAAGAAAGCCACCTCTTCGGTGTCAAATTATTTCTCCACAAATGTGGACAACAGGTGTCAAGCCATATGTTGCCTTTGTCAATCTGTAATAAGTCGGGGTAAGGATGTTCACCACCTAGGAACATCCTCCCTAATACGTCACCTGCTGCGCATTCATCCGAAGTCATTGTCAAGTTCAGAAACTTTCTGTAATAGCGTAAGCAGTCCACTGACACCTAAATCCCTTCTTCCTGTTGTACCCAAGCTCCTGCAAGTCACACCACCAACTCCCTCAATGTCAATTTCCTCCTCAGTCAGGAACATCAGTAGTCCTGCAGGCCATGTCACTGGCATGACTGACGAGTCCTCTCCTATCTGGTGGTACGCCTACTGCTGCTGCCGCCGCAGCTGTTGTTGCTTTTGGGAGCCGATCGTCAGAAGACCACTTGTACTACTTCAACTAAGCAATTGACTGTCCAACAGTCCTTTGCGAGGAAGATGAAATATGACAGCAGTCACCCTGTTGCAAAGCGGATAACTGAGGCCATAACAACTATGCTGGTGTTAGACGTGCGTCCGGTATCCGCCATTAGTGCAGTGGGATTTAGACAGCTGATGGACATTCTGTGTCCCCGATACCAAATTCCGTCTAGATTCCACTTCACTAGGCAAGCGATTCCCGGACTGTACAGGGACATTAAGAAAAGTGTCCTCAGTGTCCTGAAAAATGAGGTTGTACCCAGTGTCCACTTAACCATGGCCATGTGGACTAGGGCAGACTAAGAACAACATGACTGACAGCCCACTGGGTAGATTTATTGCATACTGCAGCAACAACAGCGGCGGCACCACTAGCAGCATCTCACAAACGCCAACTCGTTCCTAGGCAGGCTATGCTATGTATCACCGACAACCTCTTACGGAAACAGAGGGACATCATCACACAATGGCTTACACCACTTAGAATCTCCTGGGGATTTGTGATATCTGACAACGCCGCCAGTATTGTGCGTGCATTACATCTGGGCAAATACCAGCACATCCCATGTTTTGCACATACAATTAATTTGGTGGTGCAGAATTTTTTTAAAACGACAGGGGCGTGTAGGAGATGCTGTCGGTGGCCCGAAAAATTGCGGGCCACTTTCGACATTCAGCCACTGTGTGCCAAAGACTGGAGCGCCAGCAAACACTGATGCAAGAGGTGGTAAAGAGGGAGAATTCAACACTCTATATGCTTCAGAAGATGGAGGAGCAGCAAAAGGCCATTCAAGCCTATATGTCCACCTACGATACAGGCAAAGGAGAGGGAATACACCTGACTCAAGCGCAATGGAGAATGATTTCCGTATTTTGCAAGTTTCTCAAACCCTTCAAACTTGCCACACGTGAAGCCAGTTCAGACTCTGCCAGCCTAAGTCAGGTCATTCCCCTCATCAGGCTTTTGCAGAAGCAGCTGGAGAAATTGAAGGAGGAGCTAAGATGGAGCGATTCCATTAAGTATGTGGGACTTATGGATGGAGGGTTTATATCTAAAGAAGCCTTAATGTGTGGCACACTCTTTTTTGTTTCATGAATAAATGAAAACCTAACTTTTATTATTTTAATTTAAGATAGATTTTTCAATAGGCATGACATAAGGCAATTGATTGTCAGCCGGGAAAGACAAATTAATGAAAGATATAAAATAATTTATATACCAGCACTACCTATGGGTAAATGGGTAGAGCAATAATTGATATAAGCAAGTGAAATATAAAAGGGATTTAAACACAGGTTTTATTTATCAAATTTATGAGATCCTTTCACAACGGGATTGTGATCTCAGAAAAAAACTCTTTTAAAGCTGCTCCCTGCAGAGCGTTACTACTGCATACAACCTAAGTGCTCCCTGCAGAGCATTACTACTGTATACAACCTAAGTGCTCCCTGCAGAGCGTTACTACTGCATACAACCTAAGTGCTTCCTGCAGAGGGTTACTACTGCATACAACCTAAGTGCTCCCTGCAGAGCGTTACTACTGCATACAACCTAAGTGCTCCCTACAGAGCATTACTACTGCATACAACCTAAGTGCTCCCTGCAGAGCATTACTACTGTATACAACCTAAGTGCTACCTGCAGAGCGTTACTACTGCATACAACCTAAGTGCTTCCTGCAGAGGGTTACTACTGCATACAACCTAAGTGCTCCCTGCAGAGCGTTACTACTGCATACAACCTAAGTGCTCCCTGCAGAGCGGTACTACTGCATACAACCTAAGTGCTCCCTGCAGAGCGTTACTACTGCATACAACCTAAGTGCTCCCTGCAGAGCGTTACTACTGCATACAACCTAAGTGCTCCAGTTGTAAAAGGATCTCATAAATTTGATAATTAAAACCTGTGTTTAAATCCCTTTTATATTTCACTTGCTTATATCAGTTATTGCTCTACCCATATACCCATACATAGGTAGTGTTGGTATATAAATTATTTTATATCTTTCATTAATTTTTTGTCTTTCCAGGCTGACAATCAATTGCCTTATGTCATGTCTATTGAAAAATCTTTCTTAAATAAAAATAAAGTTGTTTTAATTTATTCATGAAACATAAAGAAAAAAGAGTGCGCCACACATTAAGGCTTCTTTAGATATAAGCCTATAAGTTTTTTTCTAAACCCCCTAACCAGTCATTGCAATTTGCTTAATGGCGCACCTCCAACCAGATTAGCTAATCTTTGGTATTAACACTTTCGGATTATTCCCTCTATCGGTTGGTTCATACATAGAAGGATCATAAACAATTATCATTTGGGCATGTGCATAGTCCCTCGGACTTAACGTCTTCCCTGGAAATACTTGTGGATGGAGCCCTTCATTCGCTTTGCCAGGATTCAAGGGTGTTCAATCTGTTCAAATCAGAGCACTACATTTTGGCCACCGTGCTCAATCCTAGGTTTAAAGCCTACGTTGTATCTCTCTTTCCGGACACAAGTCTGCAGAGGTGGAAAGACCTGCTGGTGAGAAAATTGTCTACTCAAGCGGAACGTGACCAGTCAACAGCTCCTCCTTCATTTTCTCCAGCAACTGGGGCTGCGAGGAAAAGGATAACATTTCCGAGCCCACTCGCTAGACACAAAAGTAACACTACAAGTGACACATTAACAGGAAATTGTTTCTGTCACCATAGCGACAATTATCTGGAAATAAGATAATACACAGACACATAAAAAGACTAAAAGGAAATCTTTTGTTTTTAAACAACTTTATTTCATATGTTTAATACACAGATTTTTCTCTATTTTTTAAACTTAAAAAATACTTTACTCTGCACAACATGGATAAAATATCCTTAAAGCACAGAAACAATTCAAGTTACATTGTAGTATTGCAAGTAAGTAAAACAGATGTATATCAGGAGAGCCAAAGGTCTATGCGGGTCATTGAGACCCAGCAACAATAGCGGCCCGCAGCAGTTTGCTGGTGGTGACAAAATTCACATGCGCAGTGGCCGCACAGACACACACATTGCGGTCGCATCCCTGAGGGGTGAATGTGGGTGGGCCGAGACCATTTTCCAGGGGCTGCGTGATGTCACATCTGCGTTCACCTCTGATTATTAACCCCCTATAAGCTTTCAGAGTGCACCTCATATCTCATCTTTTCCAAGTTACTACAAATGATATGAGATCGGTAGCAGCACTACTTTCAGGATTATTACACAGAACACACATAAAGGCTGACACAGCAAATAACAGTAACACATACAAGGGATTCATTAGAAATAAGGAAGTATAATCATCATTAAGTCTAATTATCAACTAGTTCTGTGCGGCACCCATACACCTCTTTACTGCCTCCAGCAGCCCCTGGTACTGCACTGCGGCCATCAGCCTTGTCCCCCCCCCCCCCCTACTGCCACACCTGTCTACTTCCACTACGGCCACCGCCCTGTCTCCCCCCACTACTGACACAACCGTCTCCCCACACAAATGCCACCCTCCCCGTCTCCCCCAACTACAATCACCACCCTGTCTCCTCCCCACTACTGTCACCGTCTCTCCTCACTATTGCCACCATCTCCCCCACTATTGCCACCACCTTATCTCCCCCACTACTGCCACCGCGCCATCTCCAACTAGCCCCCACCTCCTCCCACTACTGCCCCCCACTACTGCCACTACCCAGTCTCCCCCAACTGCATCTGCTGTCTCCCCCCACTACTGCCACCACCGTTTCCCCCAATACTGCCACTGACATGTCTCTCCCCCACAACAGCATCTGCCCTGTCTCCCCCCACTACTCCCACCACTGTCTCCTTCCACTACTGCCACCGCCCTGTCTCCCCTACTACTGCCACCCACCCTGCCTCCACCCACTACTGCCTTGTCTCCCCACTGACACCTCAGCACTACTTGGGGACAATATTACCCACAGACAGCGCCTCCGGCAGCCCCCTCTACAGCAATAGTGCCACCACCCTGTCTCCACCTCTGACATCTCAGCACTGCTTGGGGATTCTTGGTACTGCTGGTAACAATCCATCTGCAGGTGGAAGAAAGCAGGGCAGTAAGGAGGCAGAAGCTGCTTCTGGTACCATGGACTCTGGTCATGTAGGGCTGGGAGAGTCAGTAAGATTATGTAATAGAGTCACCATCTTACAGGCAGCCGGTGAAGGGAGTAGAGAATGGGTGTTATGTGGAAGGAACGGGCTGGTTAGGTAACAGCCTGGCTGCTGCATTCTGTACAAGCTATAAGCGGTGCAATTCTTTTGCTGGGAGACCCAGGTAGAGGACATTGCAGTAGTCTATGCGTGATGATACAAGTGCATGTATGACTGCAGGTAGATCTTCTGAGGGAAATAAGTGCTGGAGTCTGGCTATGTTCCTCAGATGAGGATCCAATTGTGGCAGATACCTGATGTCTAAGTTCCACTCCACCATCCATGACACCAAGATTCCACACAGGATCAGCATTTTGTAACTCTGACCCCCAAGCGTAAGTCTGGTTGGTTTGCAAAGCTGAGCTGTAGCCCTGCCCTTTGTTGGTGAGCTTCTACCATAAGGACCTGTTTCACCAGGACTGAATCACAGCTAACTGGCATCACCCAAACCTGGAGCTCAGCTACACAACTATTTAGGATTGGTATTGGGTTCTCAGTACCCAGAGCGAAAGACAGGTCATCTGCACAGCAGTGGTAGATGATGGCATAACATCTGATTATTTCACCCTGCGGTAGTATGTATATTGCAAAAAGCAACGGAGATAGGATAAGAACCTTGAAGAACACAGGGCAATGATAAGTATACTCCAGAAGATTAAAATGGTTCCTCACCTGAGTGATGTCTATTGTGTGTAACAAGAGCTGATTTATTTCTCAGAGTATAGAAATGGCTTCTCACCTGTGTGGCTTCGCTGATGTCTAACAAGATGTGATTTTTGTGTAAAACATTTCCCGCACACAGAGCAAGAAAACTGCTTCTCACCTGTGTGACTTCTGTGATGTATAACAAGATGTGATTTACTTACACAACATTTCCCACACTCAGAGCAAGAAAATAGCTTCTCACCTGTTTGACTTCTCTGATGTATAACAAGATCTGATTTGTGTGCAAAACATTTCCCACACTCAGAACATGGAAATTCCTTCTCACCTGTGTGACTTCTCTGATGTGTAACAAGTTGTGATTTCTGTGTAAAACATTTCCCGCACTCAGAACATGGAAATGGCTTCTCACCTGTGTGACTTCTGTGATGTCTAACAAGATCTGATTTCAGTGCAAAACATTTCCCGCACTCAGAGCAAGAAAATAGCTTCTCACCTGTGTGACTTCTGTTATGTCTACCAAGAACTGATTTGTGTGCAAAACATTTCCCACACTCAGAACATGGAAATGCCTTCTCACCTGTGTGACTTCTCTGATGTATAACAAGTTGTGATATCTGTGTAAAACATTTCCCACACTCAGAACATGGAAATGGCTTCTCACCTGTGTGACTTCTCTGATGTGTAACAAGTTGTGATTTCCATGTAAAACATTTCCCACACTCAGAGCAAGAAAATGGCTTCTCACCTGTGTGACTTCTGTGATGTATAACAAGATGTGATTTTTCTGCAAAATATTTTCCACACTCAGAACATGGAAATGGTTTCTCACCTGTGTGACTTCTGTTATGTCTGACAAGAACTGATTTGTGTGCAAAACATTTCCCACACTCAGAACATGGAAATGCCTTTTCACTTGTGTGACTTCTCTGATGTGTAACAAGTTGTGATTTCTGTGTAAAACATTTCCCACACTCAGAACATGAAAATGCCTTCTCACCTGTGTGACTTCCCTGATGTGTAACAAGTTGTGATTTCTGTGTAAAATATTTCCCACTCAGAGCAAGAAAATGGCTTCTCACCTGTGTGACTTCTGTTATGTATAACAAGATGTGATTTGTGTGCAAAATATTTTCCACACTCAGAACATGGAAATGGCTTCTCACCTGTGTGACTTCTGTTATGTCTAACAAGAACTGATTTGTGTGCAAAACATTTCCCACGCTTAGAACATGGAAATGGCTTCTCACCTGTGTGACTTCTCTGATATGTAACAAGTTGTGATTTCTGTGTAAAACATTTCCCACACTCAGAACATATCAGTGGCCTTTCACTTAACTTACCTGTGTGTGGGTTAATAGGCTTTGTGTCCTGTGTAAAACATTTGGCATCTATAGAACAGGGAAACACTGGCCCTCATTCCGAGTTGGTCGCTAAGTTTTTCGTTCGCACAACCTATTCGCAAAGTTGCGTTAATGTAGTAAATTAGCGAACATCCGCCCCCAACGTATTTTTGCTCATTCGTACGCAGTATTACACAAAGTGGGCGTACGCCAAATGACATCGCAGCAATGCGAAAACATCGCAGCAATACGAAACCATCGCATTAACACATACTTCATCGTAAAAATACTAAGTTGTAGTAGATTTACACATTCATAATTAAAAGTGCTCACTTTTGCGGCCAAACGCACCACAATGGGTTTTTTTTACTATTAAGTGGAATAACACCTTCCAATTAAAAGTCCACAAGGCCGCCTCAATTACAAATCCAATTAGTGTAATGAATTGTAATGTTCATGATCAATTAAGTCTTTTTAAAATACCTGAAGAACACTTTGTAGCCATAATTGTACCTAAACTTTTTTGAAATTTAAATATAAATAAAGTTGTTTGCAATGTGCTTGGTATAATTTGTTTTATTTTATTTTTTAAGTAGAGTTTTAGTATGTGAATGAAGGTGTTTGCATGTTTATTTAGACAATAACAACATATGTTTTTTTTACATTTTAAACAAACTTACGTTAGATGTATGAAATGTTTTAGGTAATAATTGTCTGTTCGTCAATCTGCTGTTCCTTTATTGCATTAATAAATAATAAACACCCGCTTAACTTTAAAAAAAAAATGTATTATTGTTTTTTTTTAAAAACTTTAAAATATAAACAGTTTTTTTTTGGGGTTAGAAACACAAATTACAACATCGATTGCATTTTGTCAACAAGACCCAGCAAGGCCTGGAGATGTATTCGCATGCTCCCAATAATGGCCGCAAAAGATGTGGGATCTCCAACGGCAACATCTGAAATTAAGAGATAACATAAACATTAATAACTTACTCACATTACTTATTATACAAGCAAGGCACAAAGCACACTTTAATGCAGGCATGTCCAAACTGCATCCCTCAAGCTGGTGTGAAACTACATATACCAGCATGCCTTGACACAATTTTGGGGCCAGGGAATGGCAAAGCTGTATCAGGGCATGCTGGGATGTGTAGTTTCTCAACAGTTGTAGGTCCGCAGTTTGGACAGGCCTGCTTAATGGCAAAGTTACAACATCATGGCTGTTTTATGGTACAATCATTAGCAGAACAACACACAAGCCTGCTCAGCCTTTTTGTTTTTGAAAAAAGTGTACCAGACCATGGGGTACATTTACTACTATGTGAGTTCTATTTAAGATGGAGCGTTGCCCATAGCAATCAAGCAAAAATAGTAATATTATCTTGTAGAAGTGGTTAAACAATTGTAAAGTATATTCTTATTGGTTGCTATGGGCAACATCCCATGTTAAAGATAACTACCATCTTCGTCAATGTTACACCATGTTGGCATTCATTTACATCTGTGTTTTTTACTGTTAAATTTTTATGGGTTTGGTCCTGCCTCATCACACTGCATATCAACATCTTCAGAAGGACAACATATCCTAGCATGCCCACAATCCCTGAAAGCTGCCCTTACTAAATAAGGTCAAACAGGTTTGAATGTATCCAAACATCATTTTCAGAGTGTAACTTTCACACCACAAATCATTGTGTCATTAGGCTGCCTAACAAAGTGAAGCATGTGATTTGTAAGTGCAAATATGAAGACTACACAGGCACAAGTGTAAAAGACCAACAACATACTAAACTCCACTCAGGTCTAACTGTTTCCCTGAAAACCTAACACATATAAACCCTGTTGTCCTGGCAACCCTGTCGACCTAATGAGTGTCGACCTACAGTGGACACACAAAACATTGGCCACATAAACACTGTACATATAATTACACTTTCAAAAATGTAAATGCAACATGTAGACGATGAATAATCACACAAATAGTTGTCCTTGGTACAACAATTCCAACAGTACAACACTGCATGTTTTGTCATTGTAAGTGTAAGTAGGTTTTGTGTTTTTTTTTAACATGTTAAAACACTTACTTTCCTCTGCAACATGATGGTTTGCAGGAAACACATCAGGGGCTTCTTGTGCCCACTCACTGGGTGGGGAAGGCGGCTGGATGGGGGAAGGCGGGTGGATGGGGGAAGGAGGAGGGATTGGGGAAGGAGGAGGGATGGGGGAAGGAGGCTGGATGGGGGAAGGAGGCTGGATTGGGGATATAATTTCAGAGGGTGGGTCTGATTGAGAGGGCGAGGGGTGTGGAGAGAAAGTTAAGCCAATAGAGGGTGAGGGGGGCTGAGAAGGGGATTTTGAAGTTGAAGGAGAAGGGGTATGGGAAGGAGGAGAAGGGGTCACAGAAAGAGACGGAGAGGTGGGGTGAGAAGGGGAGTGGAAAGTGGAGTGGGCCTGGGAAGCTGAGGGGGCGTGGGAAGCTGAGGGGGAGTGGGAAGCTGAGGGGGACTGGGAAGCTGAGGGGGACTGGGAAGCTGAGGGGGACTGGGAAGTTGAGGGGGACTGGGAAGCTGAGGGGGCGTGGGAAGCTGATGTGGCCTGGGAAGGGGAGGGGGATTGAGAAGGGGAGGGGGACTGGGAAGGGGAGGGGGATTGAGAAGGGGAGGGGGACTGGGAAGGGGAAGGGGGCTGCGAGCTCTGCCGTTGTTGTCATCCTATAATGTAAAATAATAAAAAATTTAGTTATCATGTTAAATTACATAGTAAACATTTTGAAATTTCACTGTTCTGTTCCATGTAAAAGACTAATTTTTTTTTTTGGTTCAAAAAATAACATTGTAAAAACCTCTTCATGTTGCCCACATCAAACTAAATGAGTCCAAAGTATTATTTTGAAGCTCATTTCTTAATCTATTCCATTGAGTCATATTGACTGGTCTAGGCAACCTCACCAGATCACTATTCCAGGCACCTTATTATATAGACAGCACTGATATAGATTTTGGGTACAGTTACCTTCCTGGTTATTAATTCTGTAAAACATGCACTTGTTTGGTGGCACTTTGCTACAGTCAGTACTGTTTGCCCTAACCACACACACTGTCCTATTTTCAAAAAATGGACACTCAAGGTTGCAATTAGCCTACCACTTAGTGTAAATTGTGGGTAATTCCAAGGGGATTACAGCAGGAATTTAGTTCGCAATTGGCCAAAACCATGTGCACTGCAGGGGAGGCAGATATAACATGTGCAGATAGAGTTAGATTTGGGTGGGTTATTTTATTCTGTGCAGGGTAAATACTGGCTGCTTTATTTTTACAATGCAAATTAGATTGCAGATTGAACACACCCCACCCAAATCTAACTCTCTCTGCACATGTTAAATATGCATCCCCTGCAGTGCACATGGTTTTTCCCAATTGTTAACTAAATTCCTTCTGCGAGCAACTTGGACTTACCCCCATTAGCACAATTTATGCTAATAATCTTATGTAATGTAACTTACTTCGTGTATGCATAGAACGTATTTGCTGGCGGATCTCCGCCAACAGATCGGGAGTCCTCCTGCGGAGATCACTCCACCTCCTCTCTAGTTGGATGATTGTCCGCCTGCTGCGGACGCGAGTCCGCAGCAGGCGGCGGACCTCCGCGTAGGCCTCGCGCTTAACCCGATTGGGGATGAAGCGCCCAACGCGGCCTACACGGCGGTCCATCACCGCAACCAGGACGCGGAGCTCCCGCCTGGTGAACGGTGCAGCACGCATCATGGCAATGGCGTTTTCCTTATTTGGGCATATATTTATAGTGTCTGTTAGCATGTGATTGGTCCAAAATCTATGTTGTCATTTCTAATAACTTTATTGATCTTTGCAATGCTGTGAAGAGCAGAGTGTTATTTCGCACGAGCGGAAATACGCATTAGCAGAAGCAAATATTTTTTAAAAACAAAATAAAAAAAACCACAAACACAGACACAGAGACACACAGTTTTGTAAAAATTACTATACATATCTGTGTACTCACCACAGTTTGTGTGATCATTCAGCTGGACAGTCACAAAGTGGGCAACATTCAGTATCATTTGTTTGTGTGTTTGTTTACATAATCAGGATTTGAGGATATAAAACAAATAAGGACACTATTTAGCAACATTACAGTATTTTTATTTCTAACTAAACATTGTAAGCTTAACGTGTTTGCGGATTTTGACGATAAGAAATATTACAAATTCCAACACAACAAAAGCATTACACAATCACTTTACAATATCAGACAAAATGTCAACATTTAAAAAAAAAAATAAGCATACTGTGCTTTTAAATATTTAAAAAAAGAAAATATCCAAACACTATACCTGAAATATTCGGCAACAATGCTTGCCCTGACTTGGCTACCCCTCCGTGTAACACTCCCCCCACCGAAGTGTCGAACAACCCCTGGCTCCTCATCAGGCAATTCCTCTGCCTGAGGAAGCTCTACACTACTCCTTACCGCGATATTATGTAGTATTGCGCACAGGACCACTATTTTACTTGCCATCTCCGGCGAATACATGATGTCGCCACCAGTGCGGTGGAGCCCACGAAACCGCCCTTTAAGGACACCAATTGTGCGCTCCACCAGCTGCCTAGTGGCAGTAAGCGCGGTGTTAAATGCCATCTGTGGTCCTGGCCTGGGATTACGGTAAGGAGTCATGAGCCAGGGGGTGCAAGGATATCCACGGTCTCCTGTTGGATGAAAATCCAAAAATTAGAAATAGTATATTTGTAAATTTATTTATTTTTGTAAACCAAAAATTTGCACCAACTCACCCAATAACCACATGTCTGCTCGTTGACTTGATCTTAATCTCTGCCATATCCCTGATTGTCTAATGACATATGCATCATGTGAACTTCCAGTAAACTTGGCATTCAGGGAAAGGATCTGGAGGGATGGCCCACAAACAACCATTACATTCAGAGAATGAAACAGTTTCCTGTTTCTATAAATTTCTTCATTATGTCTTGGTGGCTGAATAGCAACATGTGTGCCATCCACAACCCCAATAACATGTGGGAAGCGACTACCACCTTCCTCAAATTGCCGCTTCACCACATCTAGGGCACCAACATCCAAAGGCATATCAATGAATTGCTTCACCCGCTTTAGGAAAGCCTGGCAGACACGCCGCAGGACCTTACTGAACTGGCCCTGCGACATGCCAACCAGGTCTCCCACAACATGCTGATATGAGGCTGTAGCCAAAAAATGTAACACAGCAAGGAATTGTGTCAATGGTGGTATTGCTGTAGGATACCGAATTTCTGACTCCAGATCACTCTCTATTATGGAGAGAGTGTCTAGGATTAGATGTGGTGGCAGCCTGTATCTACGCACCACCACATCATCTGGCATCCCAAAAAGTAGGACACGGGTTCGGAAAATTGGTGGCCTAGCACGCCTCCGTTGCCTTGGTTGATGAGGAGCCGGTTGTGGTTGTGGGGCTGGCGGTTGGGGTGGGAGTGCTGGCGTGGGTTGGGGAGGTAGGGCTTCGGCTGCGATAAATATAGACATAACACACTTTTTTGAAAAAAAAAAGATAAAATGTTGAATAATACAAAAACAAAGTTTGAAAAATATACAAACAATAAATGTTAAAAAAAAGGTGGTGTCAACTTACTGCAGGAGCGTACGACATTTTTTCTGGGTTCAATTCAGGAACAATATGAAAAATAAAATTTTAGAAACATAATATATTAATAATTGTCTAAAAACTACATATGTTCATTTGTGAAATACAAAAAATGTAAGTTTCAAAATTTCTGAGCATCAAACACATCACAAACACCATAAAAAAAATTTAAAATTTTTTTTTTTAAAGAAATCAAATTACAAAAAAAAACATTTAGTAGCTAGTCCAGGAAAGAAAAACACTACTTTGCAGATCAATCCTGGTAACAAAAAATACATTTATTTTCAAAATGGAAAAAAAACATAATCACAACACTTTGAACAAACACAAACAGGCACCAACACAGGCCAAGGGCACTTACCTGATCCAAAATCAATAAAGAAAGTATTTGTGTTATCTAGCACACAAATAAATCCAAAGATACAAGGGTTACGTCACCCAAAAAAAAACTCCTACAAGAGAACAAAAATGACAGTCAAAAACAACATACAGACCATTAAAACAAACAAGCACCAACACAGGCCAAGGGCACTTGCCTGATCCAAAAACAATAAAGGAAGTCTTTGTGTTATCTAGCACACAAATAAATCCAAAGATACAAGGGTTACGTCACTCAAAAAAAAACTCCTACAAGAGAACAAAAATGACAGTCAAAAACAACATACAGACCATTAAAACAAACAAGCACCAACACAGGCCAAGGGCACTTACCTGATCCAAAAACAATAAAGGAAGTCTTTGTGTTATCTAGCACACAAATAAATCCAAAGATACAAGGGTTACGTCACCCAAAAAAAAAATACTACAAGAGAACAAAAATGACAGTCAAAAACAACATACAGACCATTAAAACAAACAAGCACCAACACAGGCCAAGGGCACTTACCTGATCCAAAATCAATAAAGGAAGTCTTTGTGTTATCTAGCACACAAATAAATCCAAAGATACAAGGGTTACGTCACCCAAAAAAAAAATACTACAAGAGAACAAAAATGACAGTCAAAAACAACATACAGACCATTAAAACAAACAAGCACCAACACAGGCCAAGGGCACTTACCTGATCCAAAAACAATAAAGGAAGTCTTTGTGTTATCTAGCACACAAATAAATCCAAAGATACAAGGGTTACGTCACCCAAAAAAAAAATACTACAAGAGAACAAAAATGACAGTCAAAAACAACATACAGACCATTAAAACAAACAAGCACCAACACAGGCCAAGGGCACTTACCTGATCCAAAAACAATAAAGGAAGTCTTTGTGTTATCTAGCACACAAATAAATCCAAAGATACAAGGGTTACGTCACCCAAAAAAAAACTCCTACAAGAGAACAAAAATGACAGTAAAAGCAATGAAGCACAGGTTTTTTTGCAAAAATGGACTTTCAAAATATATATCTGTATTAAAAAATAACAAACAATCAACATAAAATAAACACTTTTAAAATAAAAAATTAACAAGACGATTTCCAGAATACTCACAAACGAAAAAACGCAAAAAAAATGCTACACTGTCTATATTCTAAACGCAAACGAAGGACAAATGTATGCTTGACAATTACTCACTCTGAAAATTCCTATAGCACCTTCACGCACAAGCCAACAAACTCAAGTGAAAGAAAATCCAAACTACCTACACTCACAGCGTGCAAAGTAGGCCCTTAAATAAGCAGTGCAATCATTAACCAGATTAAGTGTACACCTGTGTGAATTAACGCTACGCACGTAGGTATATAAGCGCACACACCTCGGCGTACACACGTCATCACAAACATGGCTTCTCGTGAGCAAATCGCAGCAGAGATGGACCGCATTGCAGAGCATCAGATGGCATTGCAGCAAAAACGCCTAGAGTGCCAAAGGCGCATGTTGGAATACGCCTCTGCGGATGTTGAGGCAGGACCTAGTACTCTGCAAATGTCTGCTTCTGAACCACAACAATTGAGTGGGGATACCCTGCCACACACACAGAGTGACCAAACTGAGGGAGAATTGGCTTTAGCCACACAAACACAACAGACAGAAGCTGCTAGTGAGGAGGAAGATGGTGATGACCAACAAGAAGAAACCTCACAGGCTACCTCCAGACGGAAAAAAAGACAGCCTGCATTCACTAAGAGGGAGTTGCGTGTCTTGGTCACGCAGGCCATGTCCAAAATACATAGAGGCCCAAAAAACATGGGGGCTGCTTCAAAAGAACGCATCTGGAGAGACATCACAAAATCTGTGAATGAAGTTGGCTCTGTCGTCAGAACATCGCAGGAAGTGAGACGACGGTAAGTGCATCTTGACAATCCTTTTTCTGTGCTAAGTTGACAAAAAAAATGTAGTTACATGTGATGTTATGTCTAGCAAACACAAGCAGAACATGTGTGCTATATATTTACTTCGACCAATAATAATACTCAACTTTGTCCCTCTTTCACAATACATATGTAGGTGGGCCGACTTCAAATCCCGCCTGAAGGCAAAGAGGGCTGCGGAGTGGAATGCCTCAAGGGCTACAGGGGGGGGACCACCTGTCGCTGTGGAGTTTACTGACTTGGAGGAGATGGCGATGGCCTGTGTCAGTTATGAGGAGGGCCAAGGGGTGTCTCATATGGACACGGACCTGCCTGAGATTCTGACGGGACATGACTTGGAAGGTAAGTTTAAACATTTATTTGTCTGTAATTTGAACTGTATTTATAATCTTAAACTAATTTTGTATCCAACTTTTTCCCCACACATTCTTCTATTTGCTTGCCACTAAACACAGCACAGGGGGGTGATCAGTTTGAGTCACAGGACGGTTATGTGGTTGAGGCTGAGGTGGTGGGACCTAGTGGGTCTGGCAGTGTGGGCCAACAAATCCCACCTCTGCAGGTTCCTACTGGCCCCCCCACCCAACCCTCTGCTATCCCGGAGATCCTGCTTGAAATCGCTAGGTATGGTGAGAGCCTAAATACGTTTCAAGACGGGGTCATCCGGGAGGTAAGCCAGATATCTGTCCGGCTCACTGAGCTCCGAACCTGTGTTGAGCAAGGTGTTGCTCAACTCTGCCAAAGTCTGGCAGAGATCAGGCAGGGACAAGAACAACTTGCCACCTCAAACCAAAGCCTTGCAAATACATCTTGCAAGGGCTCCAGGCCATCGCTGTCTCCCTTGCCCACAGTGGCAGAGAGCCAACCACATCGGCTCCCTCCCCTGCCCCTGCCCAGGAAGAACAGCCCACTGGGCAGGCCCAACGAAGGTCACTCCGCAGACCAAGCAAAGAAGATCAGCCTCAGGCGGGAAGAAAAAGAAGAAAGTGATGTCTCTCCAGATGGGCAGCACCCATGTTTTTGATGTTGCCTCTATGTTATTTTGGAGTTGGCTTGTGTGGCCAGAATGGAACACTCCCTCTTAGTGAAATGTCTTCTTTCTGTTTGGAGGAATTGTAGCCTGTGAGTTTTTATTTATAAACACCAGAGCCATCTTCCTCTTACTAGTGTGCTATGTATTGTTGTGTTTGTGTGGTGGATCCTAATTCTTTCTCATTTGGTATAAAATTTTTGTGTGGCAGGGTGTGTAATATATTTAATTTATGCTTTTAAAATATACTTTTGACAGAAGCAGAAATTTGCAGAGTACTGAGTTCTGCTATATAATTATTGTCAGTGCCATCTGCTTGCTGCTTGGTCCATCTCTGCCTGTGAGACTCACGTGGAGCCATGTTGTTTAAATGTTGCGTAATATTATTACAGTAATAAAAAATATCTATACAAAATTCGTGCAATTTCTTCAAGGTAATGCATTAGGTAAATCTTAGTTCCAGAAAGATTAGGTCAGCATATAGACACTTGTAGACCAATCTGCAATTTCTCCTTAAAAATATAATTTAAAAAAAAAACAGGTATGCTTTGCACCACACTTTAATGTCCATAATAAGTAAACAGACACGACAAGTTTATTAAATATCTATGGTCAACAGGACATCATTTAAAACATTGACAGATATTATTAACATATATTATTGTGACTTTTAAGACTAAATAATAGTGTATGCTGCATTATGTGGGTGTTGGTTAATTTTTAACAATGTAGCAGATTTCAATAACTTTAACAAATAATTTCACTTGTTTGTATTTAGTAGTCTAACACACATTAAAACATTTAAAAAAAATGCTTACACACCAACGTGAACCAAAATAACAACCTTATTTGACAGTGTGTGAGATTAATATGTGAGTAGAATAAACATGTAATGTGTGTTCAGACAATTGCTGGTTGGTAACTTTCATCTGCTCATTAATTAACAAGTAATTGGACATCAGATGAATGTGCTCTCCAATTAACTGCTAATTACTGCATACACACTTGTACCAGTACTTCGCAAATGTAGAGTAACTGCAGACCTACTCGGCTGCTGCGTGAATGTTGCTACGGTTTCCTATGTTAGTTTTAACAGCGACAATGTTTATTTGCGAAAAACACGCCCATTGCAAGTTGCATACTCCCACACTGTACGCCCACTTTCACGCCCATGTCGGAGCATTGCGAAGTCTCGCCTCCGCCACGCCCACGCCACTCCTCGTTTTCGTTTGCCAGTTACGGCTTTTTTTTTTCTGAGTAATTTTGCACAGTTGTCGTACGTATGTACTCGCGCATGCGTAATCACGCATTTGCGCATGCGCATATACTTACATTTCGTACATTTGCGTTGCGATGACTCTTAGCGATCAACTCGGAATGAGGGCCAATGGGTATTACGGTGTGTAATAATGTGTAATGGGCATTACAGTGTGTAATAATGTGTAATGGGAATTACGGTGTGTAATAATGTGTAATGAGCATTACGGTGTGTAATAATGTGTAATGGGCATTACGGTGTGTAATAATGTGTAATGGGCATTACGGTGTGTAATAATGTGTAATGGGCATTACAGTGTGTAATAATGTGTAATGGGCATTACGGTGTGTAATAATGTGTAATGGGCATTACGGTGTGTAATAATGTGTAATGGGCATTACGGTGTGTAATAATGTGTAATGGGCATAACAGTGTGTAATAATGTGTAATGGGCATTACGCTGTGTAATTATGAGTAATGGGCATTACGGATGTGTAATAATGTGTAATGGGCATTGCGGATGTGTAATAATGTGTAATGGGCATTACGGTGTGCAATAATGTGTAATGGGCATTACGGATTTGTAATAATGTATAATGGGCATTACGGTGTGTAATAATGTGTAATGGGCATTATGGTGTGTAATAATGTGTAATGGGCATTATGGTGTGTAAGAATGTGTAATGGTCATTACGGTGTGTAATAATGTGTAATGGGCATTACAGTGTATAATAAAGTGTAATGGGCATTACGGTGTGTAATAATGTGTAATGGGCATTACGGTGTGTAATAATGTGTAATGGGCATTACGGTGTGTAATAGTGTGTAATGGGCATTACAGTGTGTAATAATGTGTAATGGGCATTACGGTGTGTAATAATGTGTAATGGGCATTACGGTGTGTAATAATGTGTAATGGGCATTACGGTGTGTAATAATGTGTAATGGGCATAACAGTGTGTAATAATGTGTAATGGGCATTACGCTGTGTAATTATGTGTAATGGGCATTACGGATGTGTAATAATGTGTAATGGGCATTGCGGATGTGTAATAATGTGTAATGGGCATTATGGTGTGTAATAATGTGTAATGGGCATTACGGATTTGTAAGAATGTGTAATGGTCATTACGGTGTGTAATAATGTATAATGGGCATAACAGTGTGTAATAAAGGTGGTCATTCCGAGTTGTTCGCTCGTTATTTTTCTTTCGCAACGGAGCGATTAGTCGCTAATGCGCATGCACAATGTCCGCAGTGCGACTGCGCCAAGTAAATTTGCTATACAGTTAGGTATTTTACTCACGGCATTACCAGGTTTTTTTTCGTTCTGGTGATCGTAATTTGATTGACAGGAAGTGGGTTGGGTTCCCTGAGAGCTGGAACCCCCGAACTTCACGCTCTGAGCCCGGATCCGAGTCTGGCTCATGAATTCCAGCCAGGCTCGGAAACCAGAACAAGGCAAAACGTCATCATCCCACTGTCAGATTCTCGTGGGATTTGGATTCCATATAAACAGCCACGCATCTCCACCATTTTCACTCCAGACTTGGAGAGTGAGGGAGACAGACATCTGTCTCTCTCTGTGGGTGGTGGCGTTGGGTGGGGTTAGCGTGTGCTCTGTAGTGGTGCTGCTGCAGTCACTGTGAGTTACGTTCTCTGTGCTCTGAACGTAAGATACTGAGTGGGTAAGTCCCGAGCACAGGAAAGTGACGCTGTAATAAGAGGGAAGTTCAGCAGCAACCCCTAGGACCCTAACTCCGTTGTTCAACCCGCGTGGTCCGTCTACGCCTGCAAGTCTATGTTTTCTTGGGCCCATGGTAGCTGCATTTAAAGGGCGGATTAAGTCTGCCCAACTCCGATGCCCCCCGGTCTTAATTAGAGACGGGGCGAGAACACCGGGACCTCTAACTAAATAAAACACAGAGCTAGGGGCTACTACAGAACTCAAACAAAATGTATGTGTGGCACGGCCGCCAATGGAAAAAGAGAACAAAGGTAATGCTGTCCACACCCTACACGGCACCGTCGTGTACTGGGAAGGACAGCTAGGGCGGAAAACCTCAGCAAAAGCACCAGCAACAAGTATAACGAGAACCGCAGGTGCACGAGAACCCCGACATCACAGACACTGGTTTCTACCGACTGGAGGACTGGAAGGACTCCAACGACAGACTTCTGAACACCAGGACACAGGACCACTGGAACCAAGTAAACCAGATCACAGAACACCAAACATGGAATTCTCCAGAGCAGGAACAGCTCACAGGAAGCTATCACCAGCGTCTGTGTAAGGCACTGAGGGAGAATATAACAGGTATCTGCACCAATTGCTGCAGTGAACCTAATTTGATAATGTCGTGCAGCTGCCCTGCTGCACAACCACACGTTGACAGGTGATAATTAATTATATGGCAACGGGGAACGCGATCCGTCTGTGGCATCCCCGTTGCCAAGGGCCCGGCGGATCAGTGCGCACAGCGTCCTGGCAGCAGGAGGAGGCATGGCGGACGTGACGTGCCGGCACCGTTGCTTAGCAATGGTCGGGCGCTGGCGAGAGCCGCCGCGCCTAACACTGTGGTGTACCTGTGCTGTGTTAGGAGTGCTGTCCTGGCTGTCACTGGTGTTTCATGTGCTGCAGCTGTACATGGGTGTTGCTGTCCTGGCTGTCACTGCGTTGTAAAGGGTGCAGAGGCACTCTACTCCTGTATGCTGGAAAATATAGGGGTGCTGCTGTTCAAATAACATTACACTGGCCCTGTATGCTATAAAAATTAAGGGGTACAGTTGTTAAAAATTAAAATCACACTGCTGTATGCTGTAAAATATAGGGGTGCTGCTGGCTATGTATGTTGTTAAACTTCAGGGGTGCAGTTGTTAAAATTTAAAGCACACTGCTGTATGCTGTAAAATATAGGGGTGTTGCTGTTCAAATAACAATACACTAGCCCTGTATGTTGTAAAAATTAAGGGGTGTAGTTAAAAATTAAAAGCACACTGCTCCTGTATAATGTAAAATGTAGGGGTGTTGATGTTCAAATAACATTACACTGGTCCTGTATGTCATAAAAATTCAGGGGTGCAGTTGGTAAAATTAAAAGCACACTTCTGTATGCTGTAAATTATAGGGGTGTTGCTGGTCAAATAACATTACACTGCCTTTCTGTGCTGTGAAAATAAAGGGGCACTGTTCTGTGTGCTGTAATAATAAAGGGGTGCTATCCTGTGAAATGGAGAGCAATTTGGAGGGAAAAAATGTGCAAGATCAGGAACCACTTGCAGTTCCTAGTGCTGAAGCTGCTGCTGCCACCAGTCATGACATTGCCGATTTAATTCCATCAACTTCATCTGCTAAGGCCGATGCCCAATGTTATAGATGGTGTGTAAAATCCAAGAAGCAAAAATTAATAATCAGAAGAATAAAAAAATGATCTGACGAGAAACGTAAAATTGGCAAAATTGGCAATATGCTATTCACGACACGAAGTGGCAAGGTAAGGCTAAGGCCTTGGCCTATGTTCATGACTGGTGGCTCAGCTTCTCATGAGGATGGAAGCCCTCCAGTCTCTCAAATTAAATTAAGCTTGTTAAAGCACAGGAAAAAACATCTGTGCGTTCAGAGATATCGCAAATACCCAAGGAGAGTCCAAGTGTGTCCGCGGTTGCGATGTCTAGGCCTGACCTTCCCAAGACTGTATGGAAAGAGGATACTACCACCATTTGCACGCCTCCTGCAAGTGCTGGGAGGAGCACCACCAGTCCAGTTGCTGATATTGAGATTGAGGATGTCACTGTAGAAGTACACCGGGATGAGCAGGATATTGGTGTAGCTGGCACTGAGGAGGAAGTTTATGATGAGGATTCTGATGGAGATGTGGTTGGTTTGAATAAGGCACCAGTGGAGACAGTTGTTGTCCATGGGATGAGAAAGCACATTGACATGCCTGGGAAAAATACAAGAAAGCCACCTCTTCGGTGTCAAATTATTTCTCCACAAATGTGGACAACAGGTGTCAAGCCATGTGTTGCCTTTGTCAATCTGTAATAAGTAGGAGTAAGGACGTTAACCACCTAGGAACATCCTCCCGTATACGTTACCTGCAACACATTCATCAGAAGTCATTGTCAAGTTCAGAAACTTTGGGTTATAGCGTAAGCAGTCCACTGACACCTAAATCCCTTCTTCCTGTTGTACCCAAGCTCCTGCAAGCCACACCACCAACTCCCTCAATGGCAATTTCCTCCTCAGTCAGGAACGTCAGTAGTCCTGCAGGCCATGTCACTGGCATGACTGACGAGTCCTCTCCAATTTTCTCTGGAGGACCCTTCAGTGGTATGCCTACTGCTGCTGCTGCCGCTGCTGTTGTTGCTGCTGGAGTCGATCGTCATCCCAGAGGGGAAGTCAGAAGACCACTTGTACTACTTCAACTAAGCAATTGACTGTCTAACAGTCCTTTGCGAGGAAGATGAAATATGACAGCAGTCACCCTGCTGCAAAGCGGATAACTGAGGCCATAACAACTATGCTGGTGGTAAACGTGTGTACGGTATCCTCCATTAGTGCAGTGGAATTTAGACAGTTGATAGAAACTCTGTGTCCCCGGTACCGAATCCCATCTAGATTCCACTTCACTAGGAAAGCGATTCCCGGACTGTACAGGGACATTAAGAAAAGTGTCTTCAGTGTATTATTATTAGTACCTGGGGTGGGTCGGGGGTGCGGTTCCCCCTGGATTGGTGGGGCTGGGCTGCTCTGGGGTAGCACACTGCGAGATTTTATTTAGCACCCCCTTAACACATTTATTAATCCTTCTGGTCTTTTAATTACACTCTCACTAGCAGGGCCGGATTGGCCATAGAAGTCACCGGGAGTTTCCCCGGGGGGCCGATTGGGCCGTGGGGCCGCCTGTCCTACGCGGACCCGCCCCCTCTGCGTCACCATGCACAATACCTGCATAATGTAATACTGTCTGCGGCCGCTGTCAGGAGAGCCGGCCCCGCAAATCACCATCTTATGCTGGCCCCCCCCCTTCCCCTCAACAGTTTATGCCTGTGTGCAGCCACCCCCCCCCCCGCACGTCACCAGTCAATGCTGAACCCGCCCCGCCAGCAGCTTATTTGTATGTGTGGCCGCGGGCCGCTAGCGAGAGCTGTGTCTGCTGGGCCGCCCCGACCCCCCCGCACGTCATGCTGCCAGACGAGAGCTGTCAGAAGTGCTGGGCCGCCCCGAGACGCCGCTGCCCCGCCCCCCCCCCCCCGCGCGCGCACGTCACCACTTCATGCTGCCAGCTTATTTCTGGGTGTTCTGTGTGCGCGCCCGCGGGCCGCTATCAGGAGAATTGTCAGAAGTGCCTGGCCGGACCCCCGCACGTCACCACTTCATGCTATCACACTCCACCCCCCCTTCCCTCGTCAGCAGCTTATTCCTGTGCGATATCAAGAGAGATGGGCCGCCCCCCCCTCTGCACGTCACCAGTTCATTTTGCCACCCCCACCCACCTGACCTGAAGAGGAGGTCCGCGCGCCAAACGTCTCAGACGTCATCAGCGCGGACCGTGCGGGAAGGGAAGGTGCGGCCGCAGTGGGTTCACATTCTGGAGTAAGAGAGGTGAGGCTTCATGTACTGCAGAAGAGTGATTCCCTAAATGCATGTTCCTCTCATGAGGTGAGGTGCCTCATGTCATGGGGGGGTGAGGTGCACTTTTATGTCTGGGGGGGTGTGAGGTGCACTTTTATGTCTGGGGGGGGTGTGAGGTGCAATTTTATGTTTGGAGGGGTGCGAGGTGTACTTTTATGTTGGGTGTGAGCTGCAATTTTATGTCTGGGGGGAGGTGTAATATTATGTCGAGGGGTGGGGTGTGAGGTGCAAATTTACGTCTGGGGGATGTGTAATTCAATGTCGGCGGGGGGGGTGTGAGGTGTAATTTTATGTCGGGGGGGGGGGGGGGTGTGAGGTATTATTTTATGCCGGGGGTGTGTGAGGTCTAGTTTTATGTCTGGGGGGTGTAAGGTGTACTTTTATGTCTGGGGAGGGGTGTGAGGTGTCATTTTATGTCTCGGGGGCGGGGGGGGAGGCATCATGTTATGTCTGGGGATGGGTGTGAGGTGTAATTTTATGGGTGTGTGGTGTATTTTTATGTCGGGGGGGTGTGAGGTGCAATTTTATGTATGGGGGGGTGTGAGGTGTAATTTTATGTCGTGGGTGGGGTTGGTGTGAGCTGTAATTTAATGTCTGGAGGGAGGTGTAATTTTGTTGGGTGGGGTGTGAGGTGCAATTTTTACGTCTGGGAGAGGTGTAATTTTATGTCTGGGGGTGTGAGGTGTAATTTTATGTCTGGGGACGGGTGTGAGGTGTAATTTTATGTCTGGGGGAGAGGTGTAATTTTATGTTTCGGGGAGAGGCATCATTTTATGTAATTTTTTGGCTGAGGGCGTGGTGTGAGGTGTAATTTTATGTTGAGGGGGTGTTGGGTGTAATTTTATGTCGGGGGGGGGGTGTGAGGTGTAATTTTATGTCGGGGGTGAGGTGTCATTTTATATCGGGGGTGTGTGAGGTGTAATTTTATGTCTGGGGGGTGTGAGGTTTAATTTTATGTCTGGGGAGGGGTGTGAGGTGTCATTTTATGTCTGGGGAGAGGTGTAATTTTATGTTTCGGGGGGGAGGCGTCATTTTATGTCTGGGGGTGTGAGGTGTAATTTTGTGTGAGGTGTAATTTTATGGGTGGGGTGTGAGGGGTAATTTTGTTGTTGTTTTTTGTTGGTGTAACTCAGGCATGTCCAAACTGCGGCCCTCCAGCTGTTGAGAAACTACACATCCCAGCATGCCTTGACACAGCTTTAGCATTCTCTGACAGCAAAACTGTGTCAGGGAATGCTGGGATATGTAGTTTCACAACAGCTGGAGGGCCACAGTTTGGACATGCCTGGACTGTAACTCCATGTACGTTATATTTTGATGTATTAATCCCGCCTACTTTGGTATTGGCTCCACCTACAGTTCATTTGGTGCCGCCCACATGAGGCCACTTTTGGAAATTTTTCCAGGGCCACTTTTGTTTCCCAATCCGCCCCTGCTCACTAGTATATTAATTTTTGTATATAGATTATGTTTTTCTTTTATTAACACCTACTAACACTTTACCTTCTCGCGTTGTGCTGCCCTGGGGTAGCTGGCCTTTGCTGGTTTCGGGGGTCCTGCACCCCGGGCCCAGACCTAGAGTTAGGGACCACCAGCATCAGAGGAGCCTTGTCGGGGCCTGGTGGCTTATCATACATTTGCAAACTGTATGTAACTAAGACCTCTGGATTTCTATTATATGTATATATATATATATATATATATATATATATATATACAGGGCCGTAATTACGTTTGTGCCAAGTGGGCTTGGCACAGAGCGCAGTTGCCCTGAGGGCGCACGGCCAGCGGCATATAATGAGTCAAATTGACTCATTACATGCCTCGGGTGATGTCTGCGCCGTGCGCTGCGCTGTGGAGGAAGAAGTCAGCAGTGCCGGGCAGTAGAGGAGGAGGAGGGAGGGGACCGGAGCCGCAGCAGCGCTATTTTATTGGTAGTAAGCGCCGCTGCAGCAGCCCCCTCTCCTTCCGTATAGGCTGCCCGGCGCTGCTGTGGAAGCTGGTATGCGGTTCCTCCATCCCAGCATCCACAGCAGCACCGGGCAGCCTATACGGAAGGAGATGGGGATGCTGCAGCAGCGCTTACTACCAATGAAATAGCGCTGCTGCGGCTCCAGTCCCCTCCCTCCTCCTCCTTCTCACCTCACTGCCTGCACCGAGGGAGATGCCAGCACGAGGAGCCTGTCAGCGTGGAGAAGGTAAGTATATCCCTCTCTCTCGTTCTCTCTCTCTATCTTTCTTTCTCTCTCTCTCTCTGGGGGACACCGTCTGCCATAATGTGGAAAAAGGGGTCCTGGCTGCTGCAATGTGTAAAAAGGGGGACTGCCTGCCGCAATGTGTAAAAAGGGGTCCTGGCTGCCGCAATGTGTAAAATGGGGTCCTGGCTGCCGCAATGTGTAAAAAGGGGTCCTGGCTGCTGCAATGTGTAAAAAGGGGGACTGCCTGCCGCAATGTGTAAAATGGGGTCCTGGCTGCCGCAATGTGTAAAAAGGGGGACTGGCTGCCGCAATGTGTAAAATGGGGGACTGGCTGCCGCAATGTGTAAAAAGGGGTCCTGGCTGCTGCAATGTGTAAAATGGGGTCCTGGCTGCCGCAATGTATAAAAAGGGGTCCTGGCTGCCGCAATGTGTAAAAAGGGGTCCTGGCTGCCGCATTGTGTAAAATGGGGTCCTGGCTGCTGCAATGTGTAAAAAGGAGGACTGGCTGCCGCAATGTGTAAAAAGGGGGACTGGCTGCCATAATGTGTAAAATGGGGTCCTGGCTGCCGCAATGTGTAAAAAGGGGTCCTGGCTGCCGCATTGTGTAAAATGGGGTCCTGGCTGCTGCAATGTGTAAAAAGGAGGACTGGCTGCCGCAATGTGTAAAAAGGGGGACTGGCTGCCGCAATGTGTAAAATGGGGGACTGGCTGCCGCAATGTGTAAAATGGGGGACTGGCTGCCGCATTGTGTAAAATGGGGTCCTGGCTGCTGCAATGTGTAAAAAGGGGGACTGGCTGCCGCAATGTGTAAAAAGGGTGACTGGCCGCCATAATGTGCAAAATGGGGTCCTGACTGCCGCAATGTGTAAAAAGGGGGACTGGCTGCCGCAATGTGTAAAATGGGGGACTGGCTGCCGCATTGTGTAAAATGGGGTCCTGGCTGCCACAATGTGTAAAATGGGGGACTGGCTGCCGCAATGTGTATAAAAAGGGGTCCCGGCTGCCGCAATGTGTAAAAAGGGGGACTGGCTGCCATAATGTGTAAAATGGGGTCCTGGCTGCCGCAATGTGTAAAAAGGGGGACTGGCTGCCGCAATGTGTAAAATGGGGGACTGGCTGCCGCATTGTGTAAAATGGGGTCCTGGCTGCCACAATGTGTAAAATGGGGGACTGGCTGCCGCAATGTGTATAAAAAGGGGTCCCGGCTGCCGCAATGTGTAAAAAGGGGGACTGGCTGCCATAATGTGTAAAATGGGGTCCTGGCTGCCGCAATGTGTAAAAAGGGGGACTGGCTGCCGCAATGTGTAAAATGGGGGACTGGCTGCCGCAATGTGTAAAAAGGGGGACTGGCTGCCGCAATGTGTAAAAAGGGGGACTGGCTGCCATAATGTGCAAAATGGGGTCCTGGCTGCCGCAATGTGTAAAAAGGGGGACTGGCTGCCGCAATGTGTAAAATGGGGGACTGGCTGCCGCATTGTGTAAAATGGGGTCCTGGCTGCCGCAATGTGTAAAATGGGGGACTGGCTGCCGCAATGTGTATAAAAAGGGGTCCCGGCTGCCGCAATGTGTAAAATGGGGGACTGGCTGCCGCAATGTGTAAAAAGGGGTCCTGGCTGCCGCAATGTGTAAAAAGGGGGACTGGCTGCCGCAATGTGTAAAAAGGGGTCCTGGCTGCCGCAATGTGTAAAAAGGGGGACTGCCTGCCGCAATGTGTAAAAAGGGGTCCTGGCTGCCGCAATGTGTAAAAAGGGGTCCTAGGCTGCCGCAATGTGTAAAATGGGGGACTGCCTGCCGCAATGTGTAAAATGGGGTCCTGGCTGCCGCAATGTGTAAAATGGGGTCCTGGCTGCCGCAATGTGTAAAAAGGGGTCCTGGCTGCCGCAATGTGTAAAATGGGGTCCTGGCTGCCGCAATGTGTAAAAAGGGGGACTGGCTGCCGCAATGTGTAAAAAGGGGGACTGGCTGCCGCAATGTGTAAAAAGGGGTCCTGGCTGCCGCAATGTGTAAAAAGGGGGACTGGCTGCCGCAATGTGTAAAAAGGTGGACTGGCTGCCGCAATGTGTAAAATGGGGGACTGGCTGCCGCAATGTTTAAAATGGGGGACTGGCTGCCGCAATGTGTAAAAAGGGGTCCTGGCTGCCGCAATGTGTAAAAAGGGGTCCTGGCTGCCGCAATGTGTAAAATGGGGGACTGGCTGCCGCAATGTGTAAAAAGGGGTCCTGGCTGCTGCAATGTGTAAAATGGGGTCCTGGTTGCCGCAATGTGTAAAAAGGGGTCCTGGCTGCTGCAATGTGTGAAAAGGGGATCTGGCTGCCGCAATGTGTGAAAAGGGGTCCTGGCTGCCGCAATGTGTAAAATAAGGGACTGGCTGCCGCAATGTGTAAAATGGGGGACTGGCTGCTGCAATGTGTAAAATGGGGGACTGGCTGCCGCAATGTGTAAAAAGGGGTCCTGGCTGCCGCAATGTGTAAAATGGGGGACTGGCTGCCGCAATGTGTAAAAAGGGGTCCTGGCTGCTGCAATGTGTAAAAAGGGGTCCTGGTTGCCGCAATGTGTAAAAAGGGGTCCTGGCTGCTGCAATGTGTGAAAAGGGGATCTGGCTGCCGCAATGTGTAAAAAGGGATCCTGGCTGCCGCAATGTGTAAAAATGGGTCCTGGCTGCCGCAATGTGTAAAAAGGGGTCCTGGCTGCTGCAATGTGTGAAAAGGGGATCTGGCTGCCGCAATGTGTAAAAAGGGGTCCTGGCTGCCGCAATGTGTAAAATGGGGGACTGGCTGCCGCAATGTGTAAAATGGGGGACTGGCTGCTGCAATGTGTAAAATGGGGGACTGGCTGCCGCAATGTGTAAAAAGGGGTCCTGGCTGCCGCAATGTGTAAAAAGGGGGACTGGCTGCCATAATGTTTAAAATGGGGTCCTGGCTGCCGCAATGTGTAAAAAGGGGGACTGGCTGCCGCATTGTGTAAAATGGGGTCCTGGCTGCTGCAATGTGTAAAATGGGGGACTGGCTGCCGCAATGTGTATAAAAAGGGGTCCTGGCTGCCGCAATGTGTAAAATGGGGGACTGGCTGCCGCAATGTGTAAAAAGGGGTCCTGGCTGCCGCAATGTGTAAAAAGGGGGACTGGCTGCCGCAATGTGTAAAAAGGGGTCCTGGCTGCCGCAATGTGTAAAAAGGGGGACTGCCTGCCGCAATGTGTAAAAAGAGGTCCTGGCTGCCGCAATGTGTAAAAAGGGGTCCTGGCTGCCGCAATGTGTAAAAAGGGGGACTGCCTGCCGCAATGTGTAAAAATGGGGTCCTGGCTGCCGCAATGTGTAAAATGGGGTCCTGGCTGCCGCAATGTGTAAAAAGGGGTCCTGGCTGCCGCAATGTGTAAAATGGGGTCCTGGCTGCCGCAATGTGTAAAAAGGGGTCCTGGCTGCCGCAATGTGTAAAAAGGGGTCCTGGCTGCCGCAATGTGTAAAATGGGGGACTTGCTGCCGCATTGTGTAAAATGGGGTCCTGGCTGCCGCAATGTGTAAAATGGGGGACTGGCTGCCGCAATGTGTATAAAAAGGGGTCCTGGCTGCCGCAATGTGTAAAATGGGGGACTGGCTGCCGCAATGTGTAAAAAGGGGCCCTGGCTGCCGCAATGTGTAAAAAGGGGGACTGGCTGCCGCAATGTGTAAAAAGGGGTCCTGGCTGCCGCAATGTGTAAAAAGGGGGACTGCCTGCCGCAATGTGTAAAAAGGGGTCCTGGCTGCCGCAATGTGTAAAAAGGGGTCATGGCTGCCGCAATATGTAAAAAGGGGGACTGCCTGCCGCAATGTGTAAAATGGGGTCCTGGCTGCCGCAATGTGTAAAAAGGGGTCATGGCTGCCGCAATGTGTAAAATGGGGTCCTGGCTGCCGCAATGTGTAAAAAGGGGGATTGGCTGCCGCAATGTGTAAAATGGGGTCCTGGCTGCCGCAATGTGTAAAAAGGGGGACTGGCTGCCGCAATGTGTAAAAAGGGGGACTGGCTGCCACAATGTGTAAAAAGGGGTCCTGGCTGCCGCAATGTGTAAAAAGGGGGACTGGCTGCCGCAATGTGTAAAAAGGGGTCCTGGCTGCCGCAATGTGTAAAAAGGGGTCCTGGCTGCCGCAATGTGTAAAATGGGGGACTGGCTGCCGCAATGTGTAAAAAGGGGACCTGGCTGCCGCAATGTGTAAAAAGGGGTCCTGGCTGCCGCAATGTGTAAAATGGGGTCCTGGCTGCCGCAATGTGTAAAAAGGGGGACTGGCTGCCGCAATGTGTAAAAAGGGGGACTGGCTGCCGCAATGTGTAAAAAGGGGTCCTGGCTGCCGCAATGTGTAAAAAGGGGGACTGGCTGCTGCAATGTGTAAAAAGGGGGACTGGCTGCCGCAATGTGTAAAATGGGGGACTGGCTGCCGCAATGTGTAAAATGGGGGACTGGCTGCCGCAATGTGTAAAAAGGGGTCCTGGCTGCCGCAATGTGTAAAAAGTGGTCCTGGCTGCCGCAATGTGTAAAATGGGGGACTGGCTGCCGCAATGTGTAAAAAGGGGTCCTGGCTGCCGCAATGTGTAAAAAGGGGTCCTGGCTGCCGCAATGTGTAAAAAGGGGTCCTGGCTGCTGCAATGTGTGAAAAGGGGATCTGGCTGCCGCAATGTGTGAAAAGGGGTCCTGGCTGCCGCAATGTGTAAAATGGGGGACTGGCTGCCGCAATGTGTAAAATGGGGGACTGGCTGCTGCAATGTGTAAAATGGGGGACTTGCTGCCGCAATGTGTAAAAAGGGGTCCTGGCTGCCGCAATGTGTAAAAAAGGGTCCTGGCTGCCGCAATGTGTAAAAAGGGGTCCTGGCTGCCGCAATGTGTAAAAAGGGGTCCTGGCTGCTGCAATGTGTGAAAAGGGGATCTGGCTGCCGCAATGATTAAAAAGGGGTCCTGGCTGCCGCAATGTGTAAAATGGGGGACTGGCTGCCGCAATGTGTAAAATGGGGGACTGGCTGCTGCAATGTGTAAAATGGGGGACTGGCTGCCGCAATGTGTAAAAAGGGGTCCTGGCTGCCGCAATGTGTAAAAAGGGGACTGGCTGCTGCAATGTGTAAAAAGGGGAGAAGGTAAGTATATCCCTCTCTCTCGTTCTCTCTCTCTCTCTCTCTTTCTTTCTGTCTCTCTTTCTCTCTCTCTCTCTAGGGGACACCGTCTGCCATAATAACTGGCTGCCGCAATGTGTAAAAAGGGGTCCTGGCTGCCGCAATGTGTAAAATGGGGTCCTGGCTGCCGCAATGTGTAGAAAGGGGTCCTGGCTGCTGCAATGTGTAAAAAGGGGTCCTGGCTGCTGCAATGTGTAAAAAGGGGTCCTGGCTGCCGCAATGTGTAAAATGGGGTCCTGGCTGCCGCAATGTGTAAAAAGGGGTCCTGGCTGCCGCAATGTGTAAAAAGGGGGCTTGGCTGCCGCAATGTGTAAAAAGGGGGCCTGGCTGCCGCAATGTGTAAAATGGGGTCCTGGCTGCCGCAATGTGTAAAAAGGGGTCCTGGCTGCCGCAATGTGTAAAAAGGGGGACTGGCTGCCGCAATGTGTAAAAAGGGGTCCTGGCTGCCGCAATGTGTAAAAAGGGGTCCTGGCTGCCGCAATGTGTAAAATGGGGTCCTGGCTGCCGCAATGTGTAAAAAGGGGTCCTGGCTGCCGCAATGTGTAAAAAGGGGGACTGGCTGCCTCAATGTGTAAAAAGGGGTCCTGGCTGCTGCAATGTGTAAAAAGGGGGACTGGCTGCCGCAATGTGTAAAAAGGGGTCCTGGCTGAGGCAATGTGTAAAAAGGGGGACCGGCTGCCGCAATGTGTAAAAAGGGGGCCTGGCTGCCGCAATGTGTAAAAAGGGGGACTGGCTGCCGCAGTGTGTAAAAAGGGGGACTGGCTGCCGCAGTGTGTAAAAAGGGGGACCGGCTGCCGCAGTGTGTAACAAGGGGAACTGGCTGCCGCAATGTGTAAAAAGGAGGACTAGCTGCCGCAATGTGTAAAAAGGGGTCCTGGCTGCCGCAATGTGTAAAAAGGGGGACTGGCTGCCGCAATGTGTAAAAAGGGAGACTGGCTGCCGCAATGTGTAAAAAGGGGGACTGGCTGCCGCAATGTGTAAAAAGGGGGACTGGCTGCCGCAATGTGTAAAAAGGGGTCCTGGCTGCCGCAATGTGTAAAAAGTGAGCCTGGCTGCCGCAATGTGTAAAAAGGGAGCCTGGCTGCCGCAATGTGTAAAAAGGGGTCCTGGCTGCCGCAATGTGTAAAAAGGGGTCCTGGCTGCCGCAATGTGTAAAAAGGGGTCCTGGCTGCCGCAATGTGTAAAATGGGGTCCTGGCTGCCGCAATGTGTAGAAAGGGGTCCTGGCTGCTGCAATGTGTAAAAAGGGGTCCTGGCTGCTGCAATGTGTAAAAAGGGGTCCTGGCTGCCGCAATGTGTAAAATGGGGTCCTGGCTGCCGCAATGTGTAAAAAGGGGTCCTGGCTGCCGCAATGTGTAAAAAGGGGGCTTGGCTGCCGCAATGTGTAAAAAGGGGGCCTGGCTGCCGCAATGTGTAAAAAGGGGTCCTGGCTGCCGCAATGTGTAAAAAGGGGTCCTGGCTGCCGCAATGTGTAAAAAGGGGTCCTGGCTGCCGCAATGTGTAAAATGGGGTCCTGGCTGCCGCAATGTGTAGAAAGGGGTCCTGGCTGCTGCAATGTGTAAAAAGGGGTCCTGGCTGCTGCAATGTGTAAAAAGGGGTCCTGGCTGCCGCAATGTGTAAAATGGGGTCCTGGCTGCCGCAATGTGTAAAAAGGGGTCCTGGCTGCCGCAATGTGTAAAAAGGGGGCTTGGCTGCCGCAATGTGTAAAAAGGGGGCCTGGCTGCCGCAATGTGTAAAATGGGGTCCTGGCTGCCGCAATGTGTAAAAAGGGGTCCTGGCTGCCGCAATGTGTAAAAAGGGGGACTGGCTGCCGCAATGTGTAAAAAGGGGTCCTGGCTGCCGCAATGTGTAAAAAGGGGTCCTGGCTGCCGCAATGTGTAAAATGGGGTCCTGGCTGCCGCAATGTGTAAAAAGGGGTCCTGGCTGCCGCAATGTGTAAAAAGGGGGACTGGCTGCCTCAATGTGTAAAAAGGGGTCCTGGCTGCTGCAATGTGTAAAAAGGGGGACTGGCTGCCGCAATGTGTAAAAAGGGGTCCTGGCTGAGGCAATGTGTAAAAAGGGGGACTGGCTGCCGCAATGTGTAAAAAGGGGGCCTGGCTGCCGCAATGTGTAAAAAGGGGGACTGGCTGCCGCAGTGTGTAAAAAGGGGGACTGGCTGCCGCAGTGTGTAAAAAGGGGGACCGGCTGCCGCAGTGTGTAACAAGGGGAACTGGCTGCCGCAATGTGTAAAAAGGAGGACTAGCTGCCGCAATGTGTAAAAAGGGGTCCTGGCTGCCGCAATGTGTAAAAAGGGGGACTGGCTGCCGCAATGTGTAAAAAGGGAGACTGGCTGCCGCAATGTGTAAAAAGGGGGACTGGCTGCCGCAATGTGTAAAAAGGGGGACTGGCTGCCGCAATGTGTAAAAAGGGGTCCTGGCTGCCGCAATGTGTAAAAAGTGAGCCTGGCTGCCGCAATGTGTAAAAAGGGAGCCTGGCTGCCGCAATGTGTAAAAAGGGGTCCTGGCTGCCGCAATGTGTAAAAAGGGGTCCTGGCTGCCGCAATGTGTAAAATGGGGGACTGGCTGCCGCAATGTGTATAAAAAGGGGTCCCGGCTGCCGCAATGTGTAAAAAGGGGGACTGGCTGCCATAATGTGTAAAATGGGGTCCTGGCTGCCGCAATGTGTAAAAAGGGGGACTGGCTGCCGCAATATGTAAAAAGGGGGCCTGGCTGCCGCAATGTGTAAAAAGGGGGACTGTCTGCTGTAATGTGCAAAAAGGGGGACGCTGTCTGCTGTAATGTATAAAAGGGGCTCTACCTGGTGTAGTTGCGCTACTGTGCAGCGTAATTTGAATCATGGAGACTACTGTGCACCGTAGTATGAATTGCTATTATTTTGTGGCCATGCCCCTTCCCCATGCAGCCACACCCCTATATATTTTCCACGCGCCTGCGCCGCGCACTGCCCCTATCTTGCATGGGGGGGGGGGCGCCAATGTCGTTTCTTGCACACAGCGCTAAAATGTCTAGTTACGGCACTGTATATATAGTCTTTCATGTCTTGGTACAGGTACAGCTCGGTGTGCTGGGGGACACCAGGGGTTTATCTACAATGTATTTCTAGCCAGACTACCCCCTCCCTTTCATGCACCTGAATTGTACTTCCTAATTGATTTGAGCAACTTACATTTTGTTCTGATTTATATTTATATCAGTCGTCACTCAGTGATTGGCAATAGTATTGTGTAGATACATGTTGGGACAACTTAGCAGGCCTTTGGAATGAAACAGGCAGAAAGCTGTATATTATCTATGCACTAACCCTGGGATAATATAATGTATACCTCGCTCTGTGACAGGGTTTCATATTGTATACCTTGTTACAGGGGATATCCCTTCTCAATAACAATATTGTCACAGAAGTGATACAAATGTGTAGAATTGGATATGCATGCCTTAGAGAACTGTGCTGTGTTACAGGGTTACACATGATATGCTCAGTCACAGGAGAACATCTTTTATTACCAACAATATTGTTTTATTCCATGTGCATATCTTTGTGATGTGGTCAGTTATCAATTTATATATGTACTGAATGGGTAACACATGTGATTGAGGATTCTGATCTCGTACAGGGTTTTACAATGATATACTTGTTATAGGAAAACATTTCCTCTCAATACCAATATTATTACATATGTGCTGAATTGTACATATATGTTTCTTTGTGCCTGTGAGAACGATCCCACTGTTATACATTATAGGGAGTAACACTGTCTTAACGTGTGATATGCTACGGGTAGTAACAAAGTGGTCATTGTAAGACATAGTGGTTACCAGAAAAGGCCACTTAGGTTGTATGCAGTAGTAACGCTCTGCAGGGAGCACTTAGGTTGTATGCAGTAACGCTCTGCAGGGAGCACTTAGGTTGTATGCAGTAACGCTCTGCAGGGAGCACTAAGGCTGTATGCAGTAGTAATGCTCTGCAGGGAGCACTTAGGTTGTATGCAGTAGTAACGCTCTGCAGGGAGCACTTAGGTTGTATGCAGTAGTAACGCTCTGCAGGGAGCACTTAGGTTGTATGCAGTAGTAACGCTCTGCAGGGCGCAGCAGTAAAACTGTTTTTTTCTGAGATCACAATCCTGTTGTGAAAGGATCTCATAAATTTGATTACAAAAACCTGTTTTTTAAATTCCTTTTATATTTCACTTGCTTATATCAATTATTTCTCTACCCATACATAGGTAGTGCTGGTATATAAATTATTTTATATCTTTAATTTTTTTGTCTTTCCAGGCTGACAATCAATTGCCTTATGTCATGTCTATTGAAAAATCTATATTAAATAAAAATAATAAATGTTATGTTTTAATTTATTAATGAAATATAAAGAAAAGAGTGCACAACACATTAAGGCTTCTTTAGATATAAGCCCACTAGCGTTTTTTCTAAACCCCCTAACCAGTCATTGCAATTTGCTTAATGGCGCACCTCCAACCAGATTAGCTAATCTTTGGTATGAACACTTTCGGATTATTCCTTCTATCGGTTGGTTCATACATAGAAGGATCATAAAACAATTATCATTTGGGCCTTTGCATAGTCCCTCAGACTTAACGTCTTCCCTGGAAATACTTGTGGATGGAGCTCTTCATTCGCTTTGCCAGGATTCAAGGGTGGTCAATCTGTTGAAATCAGAGCACTACATTTTGGCCACCGTGCTCAGTTCTAGGTTTAAAGCCTACGTTGTATCTCTCTTTCCGGACACAAGTCTGCAGAGGTGGAAAGATCTGCTGGTGAGAAAATTGTCAGCTCAAGCGTAACGTGACCCGTCACCAGCTCCTCCTTCATTTTCTCCAGCAACTGGGGCTGCGAGGAAAAGATAACATTTCCGAGCCCTCCCACTGGACACAAAAGTAACACTACAAGTGACACATTAACAGGAAATTGTTTCTGTCACCATAGCGATAATTATCTGGAAATAAGATAATACACATAAAAAGACTCAACGGAAATCTTTTGTTTTTTAACAACTTTATTTCATATCTTTAATACACAGATTTTTCTCTATATTTTAAACTTCAAAAATACTTTACTCTGCACAACATGGATAAAATATCCTTTAAAGCACAGAAACAATTCAAGTTACATTATGGTATTGCAGGTAAGTAAAACAGATCAGGAGTCAAAAACCTATGGGGGTCATTCAGACCCAGACGCAATAGCAGCCCGCAGCAGTTTGCTGGTGGTGGCAAAATGCACGTGCGCATCGGCCGCACAGACACACACATTGCGGCCGCATCCCTGAGGGGTGAACACGGGCGGGCCAGGACCATTCTCCGGGGGCTGCGTGATGTCACATCTGCGTTCACCTCTGAGTAACCCCCTATAAGCTTCCAGAGTGCACCTCATATCTCATCTTTTCCAAGTTACTACAAATGATATGAGATCGGTAGCAGCACTACTTTCAGGATTATTACACAGAACACACATAAAGGCTGACACAGCAAATAACATTAACACATACAAGGGATTAATTAAAAATAAGGAAGCATAATCACCATTAAGTCAAATCATCAACTGGTTCTGTTGCGGGACCAATACACCTCGTTACTGCCTCCAGCAGACCCTGGTACTGCACTGCAGCCATCCACCTGTCTCCCCTCCCCCCCCACTACTGCCACCGCCCTGTCTCTCCACACTACTGCTACCGACTTATCTCCCCCCACTATTGCCTCCGCCACATCTCCCCCAACTAGCCCCTCCTACTACTGCCACCCACCCTGCCTCCCACTGCCCTGTCTCCCCCCACTACTGCCACGGCCCTGTCTCCCCCCACTACTGCCACGGCCCTGTCTCCTCCCACTACTGCCATCACCATGTCTACTTCCACTACTGCCACTGCCCTGTCTCCTCCCCGCTACTGTTACCCACCCCACCTCCCCCCACTATTGCCACTCAGGGACGTGCAGTGATCTAAATGGCTCAGGAGGTACTGGCTAGAGCCAGATTTACACACAACATATGAGCCAAAGTGTACATGTGGGCATTATACAGGTGCAGCAGTATATACATCTGGACATTATACACAGGTGCAGCAGTATATACATCTGGACATTATACACAGGTGCAGCAGTATAAACTCCTGGAAATTTGGTGACTTTTGAAAAGAGATGTGCGGAAAAGATACACAGGTGAGGCACTGCCTCCCCTGCCATAGACTTTTTACTCCGGAGTTTTGGTTATAAACATGAATAGAATAATGCAAAGAAGATATTTATAACAGTCTTTGTATTTTTCGTATACAGTAAAAACTCTTGCACAAACATTAGTATAACAGGAAAGGCTCTGCCTCACCTCACTGCACTGCTGCCACTACCCTGTCTCCCCCCACTACTGCCACTGCTCTGTCCCCCCCCCCACAACTGCACTTGCCCTGTCTCCCTCTGACACCTCAGCGCTGCTTGGGGACAATATTTCCCATAGACAGTGCCTCAGGCAGCTCCTGCTACAGCACTAGTGCCACCACCCTGTCAGCCCCTCTGACATTTCAGCACTGCTTGGGGATTCTTGGTACTGCTGGTAACAGTCCTTCATCTCCAGATGGAAGTAAGAAACCAGGGCAGTAAGGAGGCAGAAGCTGCTTCTGGTACCATGGACCCTGGTCATGTACAGCTGGGAGAGTCAGTAAGATTATGTAAGAGTCACCATTTTACAGGCAGCTGGTGAAGGGAGAAGAGAATGGGTGTTATGTGGCAGGAACGGGCTGGTTAGGTAACAAGCTACAAGCGGTGCAATTCTTTTGCTGGGAGACCCAGGTAGAGGACATTGCAGTAGTCTATGTGTGATGATAAAAGTGCATGTATGACTGTAGGTAGATCTTCTGAGGGAAGAAAGTGCTGGAGTCTGGCTATGTTCCTCAGATGAGGATCTGATTGTGGCTGATACCTGATGTGTGTCACTCCACCATCCATGACACCAAGATTCCGCACATGATCAGCATTTTGTAACTCTGAACCCCCAAGTGTAAGTCTGGTTGGTTTACAAAGCTGAGCTGTAGCCCTGCCCTTTGTTGGTGAGCTCCTATCATAAGGACATGTTTCACCAGTCACAGCCAACTGGCATCACCCACACCTGGAGCTCAGCTAGACAACCATTTAGGATTGGTACTGGGTTCTCAGTACCTGGAGAAAAAGACAGGTCATCTGTATAGCAGTGGTAGATGAGGGCATGACATCTGATTATTATACCCAGTGGTAGCATGTATATTGCAAAAAGCATAGGAGATAGGATAAGAACCTTGAAGAACAATGCATGGCAATGATGAGTATACTCCAGAAGATTAAAATGGTTCCTCACCTGAGTGATGTCTAATTTGTGCAACAAGAGCTGATTTATTTCTCAGAGTATATAAATGGCCTCTCACCTGTGTGAGTTCGCTGATGTCTAAGAAGATGTGATTTCCGTGTAAAACATTTCCCGCACTCAGAACATGGAAATGTCTTCTCATCTGTGTGACTTCTGTTATGTCTAACAAGAACTGATTTGTGTGCAAAACATTTCCCACACTTAGTGCAAGAAAATGGCTTCTTGTCTGTGTGACTTCTGTGATGTAAAACAAGATCTGTTTTGTGTGCAAAACATTTCCCACACTCAGAACATGGAAATGCCTTCTCACCTGTGTGACTTCTGTAATGTGTAACAAGATTTGATTTCCGTGTAAAACATTTCCCACACTTAGTGCAAGAAAATGGCTTCTCACTTGTGTGACTTCTCTGATGTATAACAAAGTGGGATTTCCAGGTAAAACTTTTCGTGCACTCAGAGCAAGAAAATACCTTCTCACGTGTGTGACTTCTCTCATGTGTAACAAGATGTGTTTTCCGTGTAACACACTTTCCGCACTCAGAGCAAGAAAATGGCTTCTCACCTGTGTGACTTCTGTGATGTATAACAAGATCTGATTTCCGTGCAAAACATTTCCCAAACTCAGAACATGGAAATGCCTTCTCACCTGTGTGACTTTTGTTATGTATAACAAGATGTGATTTAGTTAAATAAGATTTCCCACACTCAGAGCAAGAAAACGGCTTCTCACCTTTGTGACTTTGCTGATGTGTAACAAGATGTGATTTCCGTGTAAAACATTTCCCACACTCAGAGCAAGAAAATGGTTTCTTACCTGTGTGACTTCTGTGATGTCTAACAAGATGTAATTTTTGTGCAAAACATTTCCCACACTCAGAACATGGAAATGGCTTCTCACCTGTGTGACTTTTCTGATGTGTAACAAGATGTGATTTTTGTGTAAAACATTTCCCGCACTCAGAGCAAGAAAATGGCTTCTCACCTGTGTGACTTCTGTGATGTCTAACAAGATGTGATTTACTTGCACAACATTTCCCGCATTCAGAGCAAGAAAACAGCTTCTCACCTGTGTGACTTCTGTGATGTATAACAAGATCTGATTTGTGTGCAAAACATTTCCCACATTCAGAACATGGAAATGGCTTCTCACCTGTGTGACTTCTGTTATGTTTAACAAGAGCTGATTTGTATGCAAAACATTTCCCACACTCAGAACATGAATATGGCTTCTCACCTGTGTGACTTCTGTTATGTTTAACAAGAACTGATTTATGTGCAAAACATTTCCCACACTCAGAACATGGAAATGGCTTCTCACCTGTGTGACTTCTCTGATGTGCAACAAGTTGTGAATTCTGTGTAAAACATTTCCCACACTCAGAACATGGAAATGGCTTCTCACCTGTGTGACTTCTCTGATGTATAACAAGATCTGATTTGTATGTAAAACATTTCTCACACTCCGGACATACTGGCCTTTCACCTGCCTTACCTGTGTGTGGGTTAATACACTTTGTGTTCTGTGTAAAACATTTGGTATCTATAGAACATGGAAACACTGTATCTGTCAGAGCTATAACAGATGCACCAATATCAGAGTGATTAGGAGAACATTTCCCAGGATCAGAGGGATCAGCTGATAGAGCTGGATGTATAATTGGAGTAATGGGCTTATCTCCTGGAGATTCCTGTCTACTGTCAATATCTCTTATTTCACAATCCGGGGATAACATTACATGTCCTTCTGAGATATTCCTGCTTGTGTGTCCATCTGCTGGAAATAAAATACATTGTGGAAATGTGACATTATCTGTAACAATATTAATCTTGTAAACAATAGGAGAAGACGACTCTCTGGGACACTTAATTGTAAATGTGTGTGTATAATAAAACATAACTTTTACTGAAGGCTTTATAATATTGTGTCTCAGACTATCATTGTGTCCACCCTCCTGAGAACACTCACAATAACAAATGTAATGTTATAATAAGACTTAGATATATCTCTCTCTTGTACTGGCAACTAACCATGAAGTATAAATGGAGATGTAGTCACTCGCCAAGTCCTATGTCAGCACCAATGTAAAACAATGGATGGGGAACATATCATATGAATTGGAGATTCTAGATGAACAATAACATCAGTCATATGAGCTGATGGATCAGAGAAATGTCTCCTAACGTTACTCCTGGAAGCATTGGTAAGGTAGCATTCCTTTATGTCTGTGCTCATACGCTGGTAAGCCTGTACATGTGTTACTCACCCTTATATAAGGTATATTGCTACAGCAGAGTAGGTGTGGAACAAAGTACTTTACATGCAATATACCATATGATACCCTGTAATCATCATCATCTGCTGGGTTATAATCCACTTTCTCTTATGTCCTAGAGGATACTGGGGTCCATTTAGTACCATGGGGTATAGATGGGTCCTTTGGGAGCCACTGGCACTTTAAGAGTTTAATAGTGTGGGCTGGCCCCTCCCTCTATGACTACCAGACTCAGTTTAGAAAATGTGCACGGAGGATCCGGTCACAGCTAGGGGAGCTCCTAGGAGTTTTCTTAGTTTTTTTTTTATTTTCTGGAGTTAGACAGATTACAGGAAGGCTGCTGGCAACAGTCTCCCTGCTTCGTGGGACTTGGGGGGGGGGTTGAGAATAAGAACCAACTTATGAGAGTTAATGGTTCTCTACTCCGCTGACAGGACACTGAGCAGTGTGAGGGTGCTGATCGCAAGCCCACTGCTCACTCCCACAACACGGCCACCACCCCCTAACAAAGACAGAAGAAAGAAAAGTGGTGAGTACAGCGCCGGCATCCCAGTTAGCGGCAGGGTATGGCGGCACAAGGGTGGGAGCGCAGCTCTGACAGGCTGTGCTCCAGGAAGGCTCAGCAACACACAGTGTAGGCGCTTTGAGGGGCGTCCTGAGCCAGCGCGGATAAACCCTACACTGGTCATGCAGATAACAGGGGCTAATCCCCCTGTTATCACGGAAATCCTCAGGCCAGTATAAACAATTAGTGCGGGAAGCCGCTCGACATTACAAGGGGCGGGGCTTCCTCTCAGAGCGGATCCAGCACTCACCAGCGCCATTTTCACCCTGCAGATCATAGGAACTAGGACACTGACAGGGAGCGCTGCCCTCCCTATTAAGGTTAGTTAGTCAGCACCGGGCTTTTATCATAATAACTGTCTACAGGGGCGCTGTGTGGCTGGCTCCTTATACTCTGTGACTCTCTGAAGGTACTCTGGGGAAAACTGTGTCTGACATTTTCCTGTGTGTGTGTGTGTGTGTGTGTGTGTGTGTGTATATCCACATTACCATGTCTAAGGACTCTGTGTCCTATGCTGCAGAGTGTGTATCTTCTCCTGAGGAGTCTATTCCATGTACTCAGGACTGCAATGTGCTGTCTCAGCCTTCTGAATCCGATTCCGCATGGGTGGATTCTTTAAGTGGAATTATATCCCAGATTTCAACAAGGATGTCACATACAGAGAAAGAGACGCAGGTTTTGAGACAATCTGTAGTGGGTTTGAAGTATTCAGCTCCCACTACTTCATCTAAAACCCCACCTACATACCCCAAAAACGTACACTTGCCCAGATAATGCAAGCTGACACTGATACCGACTCTGATACAGGGGACGGTGATGGGGATATGCAGGGGGAGGTGCATCCCTTGCTAAAGGGGTGCAACTAATGATTGAAGCCATTAGGGATGTTTTGCATATTTCTGAGAAAGTTCCAGAACAAGTAGAGGAATCTTATTTTACAATAAATAAGAAGTCCTTGCTTACCTTCCCTGCTTCTAAGGAGTAAAACTCCTTGTTTGAAAAATCCTGGGAAAAAAATTCAAGATCCCTAAAAGAATTCTCATTGCTTTCCCTTTCCCTGAAGAGGATAGGAAGAAGTGGGAAAACCCACCTATAGTAGATGCTTCTGTATCTAGGCTGTCTAAAAAGGTGGTTTTACCTGTGGCTGGTTCAACCGCCTTAAAGGAGCCAGCTGATTGCAAGATTGAAACTACGCTCAAATCACTATACACAGCTACAGGCGTGGCTTTAAGGCCCACTATTGCTTGTGCGTGGATTTCTGAAGCCATAGTAAAGTGGTCAGGCACCTTACTAGAGGACTGAGATACTATGGATAGGAGTGACATTGACTTGTTTTTACGTCACGTACAGGATTCTGCAGGTTTCATAGAGGAGGCCATGAAGGACATTGGCCTGCCCCTTCCATGGCTGTCTCAGCATGCAGAGGACTCTGGCTACACCAATGGACTGCGGATGCAGTATCCAAGAAAAGTGTGGAGAACCTGCCATTCACATGTCAGGCACTATTTGGGGACGCATTGGATGCGTGAATTTCCACGGCAACTGCGGGTAATTCGACCTTTCTTCCCTCCGCAGCAGCCCCAGCTAGGAAATCTTATCCTACACCTACACTGCAGTCCTTTTGGACCGCAAAATTTTAAAAATCCAAACCCCCTCCCACCTTCTTTAGAGGTGGTCGGGGAAGATCTAAAAAAACCTCACCAACAGGTTCCCAGGAATAGAAACCAGGTTCTGCTTCCTCTAAATACTCAAAATGACGGTGGACCTCTTAGCCTGGAGATCAGGCAGGTGGGAGCGAGACTAAAAGATTTCAGTCACGTCTGGGCGTCATCATGCCTAGACCCCTGGGTGAAGGATATTGTTAACCAGGGGTACAGACTGGAGTTTCAGGAACTCCCACCTCACAGATTCTTCAAATCAGGCTTACCAGCTTCGCTGACAGAAAGTGCTATCCTACAGGAAGCCATTCAAAAACTGGTACAAACAAATGTCATTGTTCCAGTTCCACCTCACCCAAAAACCAAGGGTGATTACGCAAACCTGTTTGTGGTACCAAAACCGGACGGTTCGGTAACGCCTATATTGAACCTGAAGTCATTGAACCCCTAACTTGAGGGTTTTCCAATTCAAGATGGAGTCTCAGAGAGCGGTGATCTCAGGTCTGGAGGAGGGGGAAATCCTAGTATCCCTGGATATCAAGACTGCATACCTTCACATTCTGATCTGGCCGCCTCACCAGGCCTATCTACGGTTTGCACTACAGGACTGTCACTATCAGTTCCAGACATTGCCATTTGGCCTCTCCACAGCACCGAGGGTGTTCACCAAGGTCATGGTGGAGATCATGCTCCTCCTTCGCAAACAGGGAGTGAACATAATTCCATATCTGGATTATCTGCTGATAGAGGCATCTTCTAAGGAGAAGCTGGTGCAGAGTATTGCGCTCTCAACTCAACTACTCTGGGATCATGGGTGGATCCTGAACCTTCCAATGTCCTATTTGGAATCGACAAGGAGACTGCCCTTCCTGGGGATGATATATGTACAAAAAAGAAAATAAGATTGCCTAATATTGGTGCACACTACAGTCAATAAAATATAACTTTTAATTCTTATTATTAAAAAACCTTTGCGAAATATTAAATAAAATATAGAAATGAAAAATAGAGAAAGTGTTTAAAACAAATGACTTCCTGCACACGGGTGTCCGCTATGTTGTAAATTCTATGTGTCTCTACGATACCCGACTATCTGTATATAGAGGTTATAGTTATCAGTAAATGTTCTACACTTCTCAGTAAATGTTCGTATCTTATTCCTTATTGTCCTATATACATATTTCGCAAAGGTTTTTTAATAATAAGAATTAAAAGTTATATTTTATTGACAGTAGTGTGCACCAATATTAGGCAATCTTGTTTTCTTTTTTGTACATATATCATCTCATCTTGCCTATGGTAGCACCCCCCAATAAAGAACAGTTATTTAACTAAAATAGATGGTACTCGAGGGGGTCGATTCTAAAAAATAAGCGATTGGTGCGACCTCCTCTTCCTTTTGTTTGAATGCACTTCCTGGGGATGATGCTTGACACAGAAGTGCAGAGGGTGTTTCTACCGGTGGAGAAAGCGTTGGTGATCCAATCAATGGTCAGGGATGTCTTGAAACCTCCCAGGGTATCTGTTCAGTGCCGTCTTTTCGTATGGGCTCAATGGGCTCTTGCCCAAGGGCCCCAGGAGTAAAAGGGCCCTGGGCTGATAGCTGAGGGTCCCCTCTTTCCAAGGTTACCAGATTTTTGAAAATCGGCCCTGGGGAACCGGAGAGATCCAACTTTAAAACAGTGGTCCCCATCCAAGCCATTTAATTGTCCTTCCCAGCCAGATATCTCGGGTTCTGTCTAACTTAGAGTTTTCCTGAGGGTATACGCAAAAAGCTGGGACTCTCCCCTTTTGGTGAACACTGGCAGCTTGTCTCTACTATGCCCAGAACCAGAGATATCAGCCTTCAAGCAGCTTGTCTCTGCTCCAGCTCCACACGCCTGGTATGCAGTTTTATATTTTTGATGGTGGATTGCTCTGGCACCTGAACTCTGATCCCCAAGTCCCCATTACCTCCTGGGACTCTAGTTTTTTGCATCCCATTAAAGTTAAGAAATCTATTTCCAGGAACTGGAGATATCTGCAGTCAAGCAAGCTGCCCTCCGGGCAGAAAATTATTAATATTAAGCCCACTCCACTATCAACCCCTCCCCTACGTATTAAACATTCCCTACCAACCTGAAAGTTATGTACCAGGGCCCCGTCATTCAGCCCAATGTCCCCTTCTACAGTTTAGTGTTCTCCTTCCTGCCCCATCTGTGCAGGAAAGGAGTAATTAGCAGACATTATTTCTCCAGGTCCTGCATGCTGAGCGAAAAATAGAACACCCCCTACCGCCCGCGGGACATCAAAGCTGCCGCTGACAGCACCCCCACCCCTACTGCTGGAGGATGGGTAGGGGCCCCACTGCATTGCTGTGCCGAGGGGTCTACACTGCTGTTAGGATGGCTCTGTATCTGTTCATCAGTGCATTCACCTGGGGAAGATGGTAGCCTCCTACGAGGCTCTACAATATGGAAGATTCCATGCACGGTTCTTCCAGCTGGATCTCCTGGACAAGTGGTCAGGATCGCATCTTCACATGCACCAGCAGATATGCCTGTCGCCGAAAGCCAGAATTTCACTACTCTGGTGACTGCAAACTTCTCACCTGCTCGAGGGCCGCAGGTTCTGGATTCAGAATTGGATTCTTCTAACCACGGATGCAAGCCTCAAAGGTTGGGGAGTAGTCACCCAGGGGAGAAAATTTCCAAGGAAAGTGGTCAAGCCAGGAATCTGTCCTTCCAATAAACATTCTGGAACTAAGGGCCATATACAATGGCCTTCTACAAGTGACTCGTCTTCTGCAAGATCGAGCCATTCAGGTTTAGTCGGACATCACAGCGGTGTCCTACATACACAGGCAGGGTGGAACAAAGAGCAGGGCTGCAATGTCAGAGGTAACAAGAATCCTCCTCTGGGCAGAAAGACACGTGATGGCACTGTTGCGATCTTCATTCCGGGAGTGGACAACTGGGAAGTGGACTTCCTCAGCAGACACGATCTCCGTCCAGTAGAATGGGGCCTCCACCCAGAGGTATTCTCAGAGGTAACACGCCGATGGGGTGTACCTCAGATAGACATGATGGCCTCTCCTCTCAACAAGAAGCTTCGGAGGTACTGTTCCAGGTCACGAGACCCACAGGCAGTGGTGGTGGTCGCCTTGGTGACTCTGTGGGTGTTCCAGTCAGTGTATGTGTTCCGTCCACTTCCACTGATCCCAAGGATTCTCAAACTAATAAAAAGAGCAAGAGTTCCGGCGATCCTCATTGCTCTGGACTGCAGGGGCCGTTTGCCTATCAAGACTTACCGCGGCTACGTTTGACGGCATGGAGGTTGAACGCCATATCTTAGCTCGGAAGGGCATTCCAAAAATGGTTATTCCTACTCTGATCCAAGCTAGGAAGGGAGTAACATCTAATCATTACCATCAGATTTGGAAAAAGTATGTGTCTTGGTGTGAATCCAAGAAGTTTCCTATGGTGGAGTTTCAACTGGGACATTTTCTCTTCTTTCTGCAAGCAGGTGTGGATGTTGGCCTACGCTTAGGCTCCATCAAGGTCCAGATTTCAGCCTTGTCTATTTTCTTCCAGAAACAATTGGCTGCTATCCCTGAGGTTCAGACTTTCTTGAAAGGGGTTCTGCACATCCAACCACCCTTTGTGCCTCCTAGAACACCTTGGGATCTTAATGTGGTGCTGCAGTTCCTGCAATTGGATTGGTTCGAACCTTTACAGGAGGTGGATGTAAAGTTTCTTACTTGGAAGGCGGTCACATTGTTGGCCTTGGCTTCTGCCAGACGTGTGTCAGAATTGGAGGCATTATTGCACAAGAGCCCCTACTTGATTTTCCATGAGGATAGAGCGGAGCTCAGAACGTGTCAGCAATTTCTCCCTAAGGTTGTGTCGGCTTTTCATATCAACCAACCTATTGTGGTGCCAGTGGCTACTGACAACTCAATTACCTCAAAGTCCTTGGATGTCGTGCGGGCTTTGAAAATCTATGTGAAGAGAACTACTCATCACAGGAAGTCGGATGCACTATTTGTCCTTTATGATCCCAACAAGATTGGGTGTCCTGCTTCTAAGAAGCCAATTTCACGCTGGATCAGGCTTACTATCCAGCATGCTTATTCCATGGCAGGATTGCCAATTCCAAAATTTGTTCAGGCCCACTCTACCCGTAAAGTGGGTTCTTCCTGGGCAGCTGCCCGGGGTGTCTCGGCTATTCAGCTTTGCCGAGCAGCTACTTGGTCAGGGTTGAACACGTTTGCTAAGTTTTACAAATTCTATACTTTGGCCTCTGAGGACTTCACCCATTCAGGCTCGTGGTGTGCCGGTAGCGCCACCACATTACATCTCTGTGTCCCCATAATGGCTTCCTCAGGGGAAGAGCTCCCTGCCTCAGACATGCCACACACGTGTACACCACACCATAGACACTCCGGGGCTTATAGGGGACAGACCCACAGTAAAATCTGTCAGAGGGATACAGAAGGAATTGCCAGCTCACAACTCAGCGCCAGTAATAAATTGTCTGTGAAACACAAAATGTCTACAGAGCTGCAGCGCTTTTATAATTACACAATGTACATAGCACCAAATTTCACTGCGCCCCACCTGTTTTGCACCCTGATACTTGTTTCAGCAGTGGAGGAGTACCAGCGGTCTTCTCTGCAGCTTGGAGTGAGAGAAAATGACGCTGAGCAGTGTGCTGGCTGTCTGAGGAAGAAGCCCGGCCCCCGTAATGGCGCGCTTTCACTCAGACTTAGAGAGACTCATGTTTATACTGGCGGGGGTAGGACTGTGCCGCAGCAACTTATGCCCCTAATCTGCCAGTCCTATAAGGGTTCATGCTGCCCAGGGCGCCCCCCCCCCCCCCCCGCGCCCTGCAGTGCCTGTGTGTGTGGGAGCATGGCGCGCAGCATTCCCGCCCGCTGCGCGGTACCTTTCTAGTCGTCCCGATGTTGAAGAGTCTTTTCCTCTTACACTCACCTGTCTTCTGACTTCTGGCGCTGTAAGGGGGGTGACAGCAGGCTGTGGGAGCGAGCACATAGCCGCAGCTAGCGTTCAGTACCCCTCAGGAGCTAACGGTGTCGTGTCAGCTTAGAAACAGAGCCATGAAACTCACAGAAGTTGGTTCTTACTTTTGCCCCCTAGGTCCCACGAAGCAGGGAGACTGTTACCAGCAGACTCCCTGAAAATAAAAAACCTAACAGAAGTCTTTTCAGAGAAACTCAGTAGAGCTCTCCTGGAGTGCATCCAGTCTGCCTGGGCACAGTTCCTATACTGAGGTCTGGAGGAGGGGCATAGAGGGAGGAGCCAGTTCACACTCTGGAAAAGTCTTAAAGTGCCCATGTCTCCTGCGGATCCGTCTATACCCCATGGTTCTGAAGTGACCCCAGCATCCTCTAGGACGTATGAGAAATAAGAAAACTTATGGCTGCTAAAAAACAGCAGCCCTCTGACCATGGTCTGGCTCCTGCCGCACCAAACAAAAAACTGACGTGCACATGCGTGTAGATGGTGACACTAAAGTTACTGGATGATCATTGTGGATGCCTGAGGTATTGATACAATGCAAATTTGTTGAGATATTGTTTCTCTTTCAGATGGAACCATGGGTCATGAACGTGATGCGACTGGCAAAAGGGAGACATTGGTTTTGGCCGAGACCGGCATTTGTTTGTTGGTGATCCCTTGTAGACAGTGAGTAGTATCCATCTACAGTGGAAGAAGCATGGACACCAAGAATCTCAGCGGCGGAACAGTGGGCGAAAGCAGATCATGACAAATCGGGACCACAGGCATTTAGGGCGCCTAGCAACCACCAATCGTTCCAAACGCATCAGGAACTGCTCCAACAGTACAATGCCGGACCCAGCCAAGCAGTCCCACAGTCCCAGATATGGTGAATTGGAGGGCCACGTGATATGTGGTGACACGTCAGACTGGTGCTTGAAAACCAATCCAAGCCTTTCGGCCACTGTTCCGCCGCTGAGAGCATACCTAAAGTTTAACACTAATGCGATAGCTGTTTGTATGGTAATTATTTTGGGCAATAGAGTAGGACCTGCAGTATAGTGGGGTCCCTTGTCAGGAGCTGCAGGCTTAAATGCACTGAGCAATACATGAACTAAAACTCCACTGTTTATTATTGTTAGTTAAAATAGTAATGCAAGACACATTTATGTATGTAGTAAGGCTACTGGGAGACCTTAGATTGAGCAATATTGGATCTGGCCATTACATTCCCTAAAGTCATAACCTCAGAACTGCATAGAGCAGGAACTATTATTCACAAGTAATTAGGAATGTGTTCATCATGAACAAGTCCACAATTACCGTCTGAAGGTTACACAATTATTTCAAGTCTACACAACTGATATTTGAGAATAAAGCCTTTAACAGAAAACTCCCCTGAAGAAGTCACTATTGACGAAACGCGTTGGAAGACACGCAATTTGGATTTAGAGTGAATGTAGTGGATAAGAACAAGCCCGCCCATGCAAGGGTGACAACAAGTGCAAAACGCTTGTCTTATTGTTATGCACACCAGTGTCTGCAGGAATGTACTGGTGTTTGAACTGTTATGCAAAACAAATGGACTCACAGACAAACTGGGGAATATGACATAATGTACACAGAAGGTGATAGGGTAACAAAATACACACAAGGTGAACAGGGAAGCCCAGAGGCTAAGGAACTGGGTATCTCCCTTGTATTAGAACTGCTCAGATGTAAAAAGCAAGATGTTGTGTTTTAATACGTAGAGAACCCGAAATGCTGTTGCTAAGGGCAACAGCAAAACCCTAAAGGGTTACCAACGGGTGTGGCAGTAAACTCCTTGGTCAGAGATGGAATGATAGACACAAGGAGAGTCTCCACAATCCTATTTCTCACTTGCAGTGCACAGGTTTTAGCTTACTGCCACTAAACTGACCCCTGACACCTAGCACAGTGAGACAGGATTAGGACAGGCAAGTCTTAGAATACAGCCGCAAACTTGCTAGGTTCACAGAGTAGTAACAGAACCCCAGCCAGCTAAACGACTGACTCCAGTCTTACTGCTAGGTCTGGATTGGCAGAGTGTAATCCCTCTGGAGCTAATGGTGTCCAGTAGCCTTAGAAGCACAAGCTAGCTGCAAGCAGGTAGGTTTGCATCTCTCCCCTCAATCCCTCGTAGCAGTGAGTCTGTTGCCAGCAGATCTCACTGAAAATAAAAACCCTAACAAATACTTTCTTTTCTAGGAGCTCAGGAGAGCCCACTAGGAGCACCCAGCTCTGGCCGGGCACAGATTCTAACTGAGGTCTGGAGGAGGGGCATAGAGAGAGGAGCCAGTGCACACCAGATAGTACCTAATCTTTCTTTAGAGTGTACAGTCTCCTGCGGAGCCCGTCTATTCCCCATGGTCCTTACGGAGTTCCCAGCATCCACTAGGACGTCAGAGAAATGCATATAAATTAGCACTCCACAAAAAACAATACTAATTATATTATATACATACATACATACATACATATATACACATTTATATATAATCACTAATAATAAACTTCTGCTTGTTATTTTTAATAACATTATACTGTTGTGTGTAATATCTACATGTGATATTTGTCATGGATAGCCTTGTGTTAGAAACACCCAACTGAGAACAGGGCTGATGGCGGAGGAGGGTGTAGTATAAGAGATTGCTGTAGTGACTGAGCAAGGAGAATATGTGACTTCTGTAATAAGTGTTTATTACTCACCTGTGCTGATATCTGTAGGGATCTCCTCCTCCTTACACTGCTGATCACCCCTCACATACATGTCTTCTTCTCCCTCTGTATCTTCTGCCTTTATATCAGTCACACATGTCTCTTCTTCTCCCTCTGTATCTTCTGCCTTTATATCAGTCACATACATCTCTTCTTCTCCCTCTGTATATTCTGCCTTCATATCAGTCACATACCTCTCTTCTTCTCCCTCTATATCTTCTGCCTTTATAACAGTCACATACGTCTCTTCTTCTCCCTCTGTATCTTCTGCCTTTATATCAGTCACATACGTCTCTTCTTCTCCCTCTGTATCTTCTGCCTTTATATCAGTCACATACATCTCTTCTTCTCCCTCTATATCTTCTGCCTTCATATCAGTCACATACGTCTCTTCTTCTCCCTCTATATCTTCTGCCTTTATATCAGTCACATACGTCTCTTCTTCTCCCTCTATATCTTCTGCCTTTATATCAGTCACATACGTCTCTTCTTCTCCCTCTATATCTTCTGCCTTTATATCAGTCACATACGTCTCTTCTTGTCCCTCTATATCTTCTGCTTTTATATCAGTCACATACATCTCTTCTTCTCCCTCTATATCTTCTGCCTTTATATCAGTCACATACGTCTCTTCTTCTCCCTCTATATCTTCTGCCTTTATATCAGTCACATACGTCTCTTCTTCTCCCTCTATATCTTCTGCCTTTATATCAGTCACATACGTCTCTTCTTCTCCCTCTATATCTTCTGCCTTCATATCAGTCACATACGTCTCTTCTTCTCCCTCTATATCTTCTGCCTTTATATCAGTCACATACGTCTCTTCTTCTCCCTCTGTATCGTCTGTTTTAATATCAGACAGATGTTCTTCCTAAATAACCAAAAAATAATACAACGGCATTTGCATAGTGTTAGATTAAACTGAGCTGAAACAGTATAATATCAGTGTATAAGACACACACAGCTCCTCTACAGATCATATAGTGACAGTCACTTTGGAATATTGGTGAGACCCTAAATCCCACCTACCTGATCCTCCTGTGGGATCCTGGGATTCTCTTCTGTACAATCCTGGGAATACCGAGGACGGGAACATCTCTCTGGGGTATCTCTTTTACTGGGCCCATCTGTAGGAGACACGCAGTGACTGAGTACAGTGTATATATGTGATTATCAGATGATGTGTGTATATAGGGGGCCCCCATACCTGCTCTCCCCTGTACAATACATGACAGTCTCCTCTTTCCCAGTGATGTGAGGGGCCGGTGATTCTCCATCATCACGTCCTTGTACAGACCCCTGTGTTCCTCTATATACTCCCCCTCCTGCATGGAGACATAGACAGTGACATCCTGACACCTTATAGGAACCTGACACACACAGTGATACAGTCATCACCCAGACACATCCCCCGGTGTTACTGTATAATGTCCCATTCCCAGCAGTCACCTCTCCAGTCATCACCCAGACACGTCCCCTGGTGTTACTGTATAATGCCCCATTCCCAGCAGTCACCTCTCCAGTCATCACCCGGACACATCCCCCTGTGTTACTGTATAATGCCCCATTCCCAGCAGTCACATCTCCAGTCATCACCCAGACACGTCCCCTGGTGCTACTGTATAATGCCCCATTTCCAGAAGTCACCTCTACAGTCATCATCCAGACACGTCCCCTGGTGTTACTGTATAATGTCCCATTCCCAGCAGCCACCTCTCCAGTCATCACCCAGACACGTCCCCCGGTGTTACTGTATAATGTCCCATTCCCAGCAGTCACCTCTCCAGTCATCACCCAGACACGTCCCCTGGTGTTACTGTATAATGCCCCATTCCCAGCAATCACCTCTCCAGTCATCACCCAGACACGTCCCCTGGTGTTACTGTATAATGTCCCATTCCAGCAGTCACCTCTCCAGTCATCACCCAGACAAGTCCCCCGGTGTCACTGTGTAATGTCAAGGCGTCAGCTTGCTGGGGGTAGCTTGCGTGGAATTTAATAAGTGTGGAATTAAGAAGTGTGTTATCCGAACAGTTAAAAAAACAGTTGAACAAACATTGAGCACTATCAAGGAAAGGTAACTTACTTAAACAACTTATTCCTACACCACTTAACCCAAAATTATCTCACAAACGACCAAAGCATGTTCATCAAACTATTGTTTCTTATTTCAATTCATGGAATTCTCACCAAATTGAACACATTCTACACTCACCCTAAAACTCACCCCTCTGTGCACATTACAGCTTCTATTCTCCACTCCCCTCTTCTAACCACTCATGAGCTTTATACTTACTTCTCTGCAAGTACTTTGACAACCACAATTGGCCACCGGAATAAACACTTGCAAACATCCACCAATATTTATCTCACTCTTCTGTTTTTATTAGCTGGTGCCATATCACCATATCACCAAATCCAGGCCCCAACCACCTGTCCCTCTCACACTCAGCCATCTCAAAACAACATATAAATCCATCTAACCTCATAAGTATCACGTGTCTCCCATTCCCCTCCAAGTCACTAAAATGTGGCTTATGGAACGCACGCTCTGTTTGTAACAAATTACCATCCATCCATGACCTCTTCATATCTAGCAAGCCTCCTCTAACCCGCAGAAATACTAACAATATACATTTTCACCAACTTTCCACTTCTCTGCAACAACTGTTCTCACCAATCTCTACATTTACAACACTGGACACTGTTGTATCCCACCTGCACAAGACCCTAGAGAGTGCCCTTGATGAAGTGGCTCCAGCTACCCATCACACCAACCATGGCACTCCAAATCAACAAGATACCTTCAAAAACTGTCACATAAAGCAGAACGTCAGTGGCTTAAATCTCAGAATCCAAGTGACTTCCTCACATATAAGACCACCTACCACTCCTATCATCAGGCCCTGGACACTGCCAAACAAACATATTTCCAATCTCTCATCTCTTCTCATGCCACCAACCCCAAGTGACTTATTAATACATTGAAATCACTTCTTTACCCTCCCTCACCTCTCCCACTAGCTACTATCAGTGCACAAAAACTTGCCTCCTACTTCAAGGATAAGATTGATAAAATCCGAGATTAAATGGTATGCTCTTCCTCAGCCAGTGACCTGCTCAATTCCCTACCTGAACCCTCTGGCACATTCTCTTCATTTGATCCCACAAGTGAAGATGAAGTATCAACACTCTTTCCATCCTCCTACTACACTACCTCTCCTCTTGATCCTATACCCTCACAGGTCAGTAAAACTTTGTCTCCTGTGCTTATCCCAACCTTAACTAAAATCTGTAATCTCTCTCACTACTGGTATCTTTCCTTCTCTGTTTAAGCATGCAGTGATTACTCCCATTCTGAAAAAACACAACTCTGACCCAAACACACTCTCTAACTACCGTCCCATTTCTCAGCTACCATGTCCCTCCAAGCTACTTGAGAGACTTGCCTACACTCGCCTCACACACTTTCTTAACTCCCACAATTTATTGGACCCACTTCAGTCAGGCTTTCATGCCCAACACTCCACGGAGACGGCACTGACCAAAGTAGTGAATGATCTAGTCACTGCTAGATCAAAAGGCCATTACACACTACTTATTCTTCTAGATCTCTCTGCTGCTTATGACACTGTTGACCACTCTCTTCTTATACAAACACTAAAATCTCTAGGTCTTCAGGACACGACCCTCTCCTGGTTCTCATCCTACCTATCTAATCGCTCTTTCAGTGTTCACTTCTCTGATTCTATCTCTTCTTCTCTACCTTTATCAGTTGGAGTACCACAAGGCTCAGTCTTGGGTCCTCTGCTGTTCTCAATCTATACCTCATCTCATCGCTTGGTGATCATATCATACAACCCATTAAGAACCTAGCAAGCTGGTGGACCATTATGCAACAGGTAGCATCTATCCTTGTGTATCAATGCCTATTTTCTCATAGATTGTAAGCATGCGAGCAGGGCCTTCCTGCCTCTATGTCTGTCTGTTTTTACACAGTTTTGTTCTATTACTGTTGTTCTAATTGTAAAGCGTAACAGAATATGCTGCGCTATATAAAAAACTGCTAATAAATAATAAATACAACACAGGCCGCTCCCCCTGTATACTATGACAGCACAGGAAGCTACCCCTGTATATTATGACAACACATGCCGCTCCCCCTGTATACTATGACAGCCCAGGAAGCTACCCCTGTATATTATGACAACACAGGATGCTGCCCCTGTATATTATGACAGCACAGAAAGCTATCCCTGTATATTATGACAACACAGGCCACTCCTCCTGTATATTATGACAATACAGGCCGCTCCCTCTATATATTATGACAGCAAAGGAAGCTACCCCTGTATACTATGACAATACAGGCCGCTCCCCCTATATACTATGACAGCACAGGAAGCTACCCCTGTATATTATGACAACACAGGAAGCTACCCCTGTATATTATGACAGCACAGGAAGCTACCCCTGTATATTATGACAACACAGGAAGCTACCCCTGTATATTATGACAACACAGGCCGCTCCCCCTGTATACTATGACAGCACAGGTTGTTACCCCTGTATATTATGACAACACAGGCCACTCCTTCTGTATAGAAAGCAAATACATTCCGATCACCCTATATAATAATAGTAATGAGACACCACAGGCCACTTACCCTGTATAAAAGGGCAACACAGGCCACTCCTTCTGTATAGAAAGCAAATACATTCCGATCACCCTATATAATAATAGTAATGAGACACCACAGGCCCCTCTGCTTGTATATTATGACAACACAGGCCACCCCCCCTGTATACTATGACAGTACAAGATGCTACCCCTGTATTATGACAACACAGGTCACTCCTCCTGTATAGAAAAACAATACATGTCGTTCACCCTATATAATAAAAGTAACAAGACACCACAGGCCACTTCCCCTGTATAAAAAGGCAATACAGGCTGCTCCCCCTGAATAGTAGGATGTCATAATCCACTACCCCTGTATAGGAGGATGCCCCAGGTCGCTCCCCCTGAAGAGTAGGACAACACCTGCCACTCCCCTGTATATTAATACAGCTCCCCTGTATTTTAATACAGCTCTTCTGAATATTAATACAACATATGCCGCTCCATCTGTATAGTACAATGCCACAGGACACAACACCTGTAATGTCCCGTTTTTAGAATTTAAGTAACGGCGGGGTCTGCGCTACTTGTATTACGGTAACGGCGGAATGTGCGCCACCTGTATTACGTTAACGGCGGGGTCTGTGCCACCTGTATTATGGTAACGGCGGGGTCTGTGCCACCTGTATTACGTTAACGGCGGGGTCTGTGCCACCTGTATTATGGTAACGGCGGGTTCTGTGTCACCTGTATCGCGGTAACGGCGGGTTCTGTGTCACCTGTATCGCGGTAACGGCGGAGATTGCGCCACCTGTATTACGGTAACGGCGGAGTCTGCACCACCTGTATTATGGTAGCGGCGGGACTGCACCACCTGTATCATGGTAACGGCGGGGGCTTCTCCACTTATATTACGGTAATGGCGGGTTTTCCACCACATTTATTACGGTAATGGCGGGGTCTGTGCCCTCTGTATTATGGTAACGGTGGAGTCTGCGCCCAATGTATTACGGTAACGGCGGGGTCTGCACCACCTGCGTTATGGTAACAGCGGGATCTGCGCCACCTGTATTACGGTAACGGCGGGGTCTGCTCCACCTGTATTATGGTAACGGCGGGATTTGCGCCACCTGTATCACGGTAACGGTGGGGTCTGCGCAACCTGTATTACGGTAACGGCGGGGTGTGCGCCACCTGTATTACGGTAACGGCGGGGTCTGCGCCCCCTGTATTACGGTAACGGCAGGGTCTACGCCACCTGTATCACAGTTACGGCGGGATTTGCGCCACCCGTGTCACCGTCATGGCGGGGTCTGAGCCACATGTATTACGGTAACGGCGGGGTCTGGGTCACCTGTATTATGGTAACAGCGGGGTCTGCGCCACCTGTATTACGGTAACGGCGGGGTCTGCTCCACCTGTATCACAGTAACGGCGGGATTTGCGCCACTTGTGTCACCGTAGCGGCGGGGTCTGAGCCACATGTATTACGGTAACGGCGGGGTCTGCGCCTCCTGTATTACGGTAATAGGACACTAGAGTGTCAGCCACCTGTACAGGGATAATGCAGCACCAGAGGCTGCTCCAGCTGCACTATAACAAGGCACCAGAGGCTGCTCCCCCTGTAGTACAGAACCTGACACCAGAGCTGCTCAGCCTATAGAATAATAATAATAATATCATTACCTGCTGCCAGACACAGCAATGGCTGCTCTCTGCTCCTGCTGCCTTGTGGGAATGATAGAAGGAAGGCGGAGCTCCTGACGTCACTACACGGCCAGGGATCCTATTGCTGCTGCCGGACTGGTCTACAAGAAAATGGCTGCCGGCCTCCTGCACTGAGGACTTTTATGGTTTTAGTATTTACTGGGGGCGGAGCTGCGGGCGGGGTGTAGGAGGGGAGGGGCCAGTAACCAGAAAGCAGCCTTTGCCAATCATGCCCTACTTTCTGCCTGTGCGTTCCACCTTACTTCCGGACTGTGCGTTCCACATACAGGAAAAGAGTTTTCATCGACTGCTGCAGCCTCGCAGTGTCCGTGGAGATCAGGTAATGGCGTCTTACTATACAGGGGGAGCAGCCTGTAGTGTCCTGTTATTATTATTATACAGGAGGAGTAGCCTGTGGTGTCCTGTTATTAGTACTATACAGGGGGAGCAGCCTGTGGTGTCCTGTTATTAATATTATACAGGAGGAGTAGCCTGTGGTGTCCTGATATTATTATTATACAGGGGGAGCAGCCTGTGGTGTCCTGTTATTATTATTATACAGGGGGAGCAGCCTGTGGTGTCCTGTTATTATTAATATTATACAGGGGGAGCAGCCTGTGGTGTCCTCTTATTATTAATATTATACAGGGGGAGCAGCCTGTGGTGTCCTGTTATTGTTATTATTATTATTGTTATTATACAGGGGGAGCAGTCTGTGGTGTCCTGTTAATAATAATAATAATAATAATAATAATAATAATAATATTATTATACAGGGGGAGCAGCCAGTGGTGTCTTGTTATTATTAATATACAGTGGGAGCAGCCTGTGGTGTCCTGTTATTATTATACCGGTGGAGCAGCCTGTGGTGTCCTCTTATTATTAATATTATACAGGGGGAGCAGCCTGTGGTGTCCTGTTATTGTTGTTGTTATTATTATTATTATTATTATTGTTATTATACAGGGGGAGCAATCTGTGGTGTCCTGTTAATAATAATAATAATAATATTATACAGGGGGAGCAGCCAGTGGTGTCTTGTTATTATTAATATACAGTGGGAGCAGCCTGTGGTGTCCTGTTATTATTATACCGGTGGAGCAGCCTGTGGTGTCCTCTTATTATTAATATTATACAGGGGGAGCAGCCTGTGGTGTCCTGTTGTTGTTGTTGTTGTTATTATTATTATTATTATTATTATTATGTCAGCTGCAGAGCATTACTACACCACTGGCAGTGTGACAGCTGCAGAGCATTACTACACCACTGGCAGTGTGACAGCTGCAGAGCATTACTACACCACTGGCAGTGTGACAGCTGCAGAGCATTACTACACCACTGGCAGTGTGACTGCTGCAGGCTGAGCCCCCTCATTGCCGTCCCCCCCAGCAGTCACGTCACTATAATGGTGCAACATGTGAAATGCCCGCTAGGAGGGCGCCACACGTATAACGACGGTCATCTGCTGTAGAGACACCGGGTTGTATTATATAATGCCAGTATCAGAAGAGACTGACGTCACGTATGTAACAAGAGTTTCTGCAGCAGCTGTGCCTGGCGTTTACTATTATTCTATAGGGAACCTATTATTTTGTATACGTGCCGGCAGCCGGGCTGTTACTCTGCCCCATGCTGTGTGCAAATGTGGGGAATACCAGGTAGCGCTCTATCCAAATGATGCAACCAAAACATAAAAACAATATAAACCGTAATATAGACCAACACATATACTAATGGGTGTTACCCTGAGGTATATGATATCTCTGGTATACATGATATACACAATGAGTATACACAAAGGTATCACTGATAAAATCAATGTAAAAGGAAAACGCTGATCCTTCTACATAGGAGACTCTCAGAGGATTTGTCAGTCTCTTATAGTAAATTAGCAGCGCACAGTGTGAGTGAGAAGAAATCCTCCAGCTCTTGAAAAAGCTGCCCGGTGTGCGGAGAAACGCGTTGAGGGCACAGAGAGAGGGATCGCTGATACTTGTAGTGCCCACAGAAGAAGATACGACCTCCAATAGCTGATGGCTCACCAATTGCCGGCAAATGTGAAATGAACATCGTGGAGAGACTGCACCATGTGTTCCTCCCTATTCCGGGTAAGTCCAGACACTGTGCTGCTGATACAAACCTTACCCGTGCTGGGAGTACGAGACAGCGGCTCTGCGCATCCACATTGCACCGCACGACAGGGAACAGCTTATAGCAGACCGCGCCGCCCACAGCTTCTTCACCCGGGCAAAGGGTGATACGGAGCGGGTCTGCAGTATCAACTTTGTGCCGCAAGCATAGGCGTGCGCAGGGGGGGTTCCTGGTGCGCACAGGCACCCCCTAATGTTCAGCACCCCGATCTCACATGCCTGATGCAGCGATCACCGAGCAGGCTGATTACTGTCCCCTCTGCGCTGCACCCTGTCAGGACTGCATTACTGACCGGACGCCTGGGTTAATCAAGGGTGCCACTGCCACCGGCTTTCAAACTCCCGGCTCCACCTCCATGTACCATACCCTCCAACATTTTACACATAAAAATTGGTACAAATTAGAAAAGGGGACGTGGCTACAGCCCTTTTCCTATACTTTCAATGGAAGTTTGGAGAGCCAAAAATTGGTACAGACCTTTAAAAAAAGCTACTGTACCTATTAAAAAGGTCCACCTGGAGGGTATGATGTACAAAAACAGTGTGATGTGACGTGATGACGTCATGCTGCTTGCAAGCCCACCCATCACACGCCCACCTCTCTCCTTCTATTCTATGCCAACACCAGCCACTGATGAGCAGCATGCAGCCAGTGTTCAATACTGGCAGGTGGTTGGCAGCAGCATTAACACGTCACACGTTTTTTCCAGCAGCAGCAGTACTAGTGTGCGACTGTCAGTGTCAGCTTGCAGGGGAAAGCGAGGGGGAGCCAGACCAGGCTGAGGAGGAGCATTGTAATTGCAGTGAGTGCCATCAGGGGTGTTTGTTTGGTGCACATCACAACATCTGACAATGTATCTGCATTATTAGGATTGGTACAAGGGTGGATATTTTATATTGCGTTGACCGTCAATAGATGATGCTAGACACGCACAAAAGGCGGTGCTAGACACACCCCTCCAACAGTGCACCCCCTAATAAAATGTGCTGTGCACGCCTATGGTCGCAAGGACTACCAACACTGGTGCAGTGACTACTGACCACCATCACATCTATACACATGTAACTCACTTTGTTGTTACACCGGAACTAAGAGGATGGACAATTACCATATAAAGGTCATTCTGGTTCAGGACACATTCCTTTATGAACCATATCAGCTGGAGGATTTCTTCTCACTCACACTGTGCGCTGCTAATTTACTATAAGAGACTGACAAAACCTCTGAGAGTCTCCTATGTAGAAGGATCAGCGTTTTCCTTTTACATTGATTTTATCAGTGATACCTTTGTGTATACTCATTGTGTATATTATATATACCAGAGATATCATATACCTCATGGTAACACCCATTAGTATATGTTTTGGTCTATATTACGGTTTATATTGTTTTTATTTTCTTGTGTGTAATAAACAGTGGTTTAATTATTTTTTGTTGCATCATTTGGATAGAGCGCCTACCTGGTATTCCCCACATTTGTCTCTGTTTGAGGAGGCCGGCTACCCCTCTCCAGGTGGCTGCTAATCCTAAGGTGTATTCCATCACAGACCTGCCCAGCACCAACAAACCTTGTGTTTTCATGCTGTGTGCGCTGCCAACATCTGCACCCATGCAGCAAGTAGGGGAGGGCAGCATCTAGAAACAGGCACAGAGAGAGCGGCACTTACTCCTCCAGGCGGCTTCCTCGCTCACCCGCCTCAGGGGGCTCCCAGCAGCTCATTCTTCCTCGGCTGCAGAGGGTGTGGGTAGGAGGCAGGGGGCTGCGGGTCTAGCATGGCAGGAGCCTCTGGTATGGGAGGGCCGGGTTATAGCTTGTAGGCAGCTGGCACTGTACCCCGCTCGTGGCTGCTGCTGCTGACCCCGTCCGAGCCCCATCTCATGTTACTCCATGCAGCTGCTCCTCTGTCTGTCTCCTGCCGCCTTTCCCCTGCCTGTCTCCTGCCGCCTTTCCCCTGCCTGTCTCCTGCCGCCTTTCCCCTGCCTGTCTCCTGCCGCCTTTCCCCTGCCTGTCTCCTGCCGCCTTTCCCCTGCCTGTCTCCAGCCTCCTTCCCCTGCCTGTCTCCTGCCGCCTTTCCCCTGCCTGTCTCCTGCCGCCTTTCCCCTGTCTGTCTCCTGCCGCCTTTCCCCTGCCTGTCTCCTGCCGCCTTTCCCCTGCCTGTCTCCTGCCGCCTTTCCCCTGCCTGTCTCTAGCCTCCTTTCCCTGTCTGTCTCCAGCTGCCTTTCCCCTGTCTGTCTCCTGCCGCCTTTCCCCTGCCTGTCTCCAGCCACCTTTCCCCTGCCTGTCTCCAGCCGCCTTTCCCCTGCCTGTCTCTGGCCGCCTTTCCCCTGCCTGTCTCCAGCCACCTTTCCCCTGTATGTCTCTGCCACCTTTCCCCTGTCTGTCTCCTGTCACCTTTCCCCTGCCTGTCTCCAGCCTCCTTTCCCTGTCTGTCTCCAGCCGCCTTTCCCCTGTCTGTCTCCTGCCGCCTTTCCCCTGTCTGTCTCCTGCCGCCTTTCCCGTGCCTGTCTCCAGCCACCTTTCCCCTGCCTGTCTCTGGCCGCCTTTCCCCTGCCTGTCTCCTGCCGCCTTTCCCCTGCCTGTCTCCTGCCGCCTTTGCCCTGTCTGTCTCCTGCCGCCTTTCCCCTGCCTGTCTCCAGCCCCCTTTCCCCTGTCTGTCTCCTGCCGCCTTTGCCCTGCCTGTCTCCTGCCGCCTTTCCCCTGCCTGTCTCCTGCCGCCTTTCCCCTGCCTGTCTCCTGCCGCCTTTCCCCTGTCTGTCTCCTGCCGCCTTTCCCCTGTCTGTCTCCTGCCGCCTTTCCCCTGTCTGTCTCCTGCCGCCTTTCCCCTGCCTGTCTCCTGCCCCCTTTCCCCTGTCTGTCTCCTGCCGCCTTTGCCCTGCCTGTCTCCTGCCGCCTGTCTCCTGCCGCCTTTCCCCTGCCTGTCTCCTGCCGCCTTTCCCCTGTCTGTCTCCTGCCGCCTTTCCCCTGCCTGTCTCCTGCCGCCTTTCCCCTGTCTGTCTCCTGCTGCCTTTCCCCTGTCTGTCTCCTGCTGTCTTTCCCTTGCCTGTCTCCTACCGCCTTTCCCCTGTCTGTCTCCTGCCGCCTTTCCCCTGTCTGTCTCCTGCTGCCTTTCCCCTGTCTGTCTCCAGCCGCCTTTCCCCTGTCTGTCTCCAGCCGCCTTTCCCCTGTCTGTCTCCTGCTGCCTTTCCCTTGCCTGTCTCCTGCCGCCTTTCCCCTGTCTGTCTCCTGCCGCCTTTGCCCTGCCTGTCTCCTGCCGCCTTTCCCCTGCCTGTCTCCTGCCGCCTTTCCCCTGCCTGTCTCCAGCCCCCTTTCCCCTGCCTGTCTCCTGCCGCCTTTCCCCTGCCTGTCTCCTGCCGCCTTTCCCCTGCCTGTCTCCTGCCGCCTTTCCCCTGCCTGTCTCCAGCCCCCTTTCCCCTGCCTGTCTCCTGCCGCCTTTCCCTTGCCTGTCTCCTGCCGCCTTTCCCCTGTCTGTCTCCTGCCGCCTTTCCCCTGTCTGTCTCCTGCCGCCTTTCCCCTGCCTGTCTCCTGCCGCCTTTCCCCTGCCTGTCTCCTGCCGCCTTTCCCCTGTCTGTCTCCAGCCGCCTTTCCCCTGCCTGTCTCCAGCCGCCTTTCCCCTGCCTGTCTCCAGCCGCCTTTCCCCTGCCTGTCTCCTGCCGCCTTTGCCCTGCCTGTCTCCTGCCGCCTTTCCCCTGCCTGTCTCCTGCCGCCTTTCCCCTGCCTGTCTCCTGCCGCCTTTCCCCTGCCTGTCTCCAGCCCCCTTTCCCCTGCCTGTCTGCAGCCCCCTTTCCCCTGCCTGTCTCCTGCCGCCTTTCCCCTGCCTGTCTCCTGCCGCCTTTCCCCTGTCTGTCTCCAGCCGCCTTTCCCCTGTCTGTCTCCAGCCGCCTTTCCCCTGTCTGTCTCCTGCCGCCTTTCCCCTGCCTGTCTCCTGCCGCCTTTGCCCTGTCTGTCTCCTGCCGCCTTTGCCCTGCCTGTCTCCTGCCGCCTTTGCCCTGCCTGTCTCCTGCCGCCTTTGCCCTGCCTGTCTCCTGCCGCCTTTGCCCTGCCTGTCTCCAGCCCCCTTTCCCCTGCCTGTCTCCTGCCGCCTTTCCCCTGCCTGTCTCCTGCCGCCTTTCCCCTGCCTGTCTCCTGCCGCCTTTCCCCTGTCTGTCTCCTGCTGCCTTTCCCCTGTCTGTCTCCAGCCGCCTTTCCCCTGTCTGTCTCCTGCTGCCTTTCCCCTGCCTGTCTCCTGCCGCCTTTCCCCTGTCTGTCTCCTGCCGCCTTTCCCCTGTCTGTCTCCTGCCGCCTTTCCCCTGTCTGTCTCCTGCTGCCTTTCCCCTGCCTGTCTCCAGCCGCCTTTCCCCTGCCTGTCTCCAGCCGCCTTTCCCCTGCCTGTCTCCTGCCGCCTTTCCCCTGCCTGTCTCCTGCCACCCCCTGCCTGTCTCCTGCCACCACCCACCCTACAGCCTCATGCCAGCTCCATGAATAAGGCCATGAAATTTCCCTCAGGAGACCCTGTCCCTTCACAACCAATTCTCACCCTTACACCACTTCATGGCTGCAGCCATACTCGTCTGACAAATCAGGACACATAGCGCACATGCTCCGTATGGGTCGTGCACATGAGCGGTGTACCGAACATCAGCTCATTGTGACTCCACCCACAATAGCGCTACAGTCTAGATCAGGCCCACTATGCAGTACAGCCTTATGGGGCTGGGTCACAGGAACCTCGGAGACACTGACCAGGACTCTATGGCTGTGGAGAAATAGGAGACTTAATGGCCACTCTATTCCACATTTACTATGTTACATGTGCAATATGTTTTATGTGTTATATTTATTCCAAGGAACTCCAGCTGTGGGGAACGGAGTCTTGATTACACATCACACATTCTGTATTCTCCCTGATTCACCGAGGATGGACATGGACAGGAGTCACAGGACTGAGAGGATAATAAATATCACCCTGGAGATCATCTACCTACTGACTGGGGAGGTGAGTGGATCTGGGAGCATCACAGTGACCTTATATCTATAGTAATAATACAAATCCAACAAAGAACGGCACTCAGAGACAAAGCTTCAGCAAAATTGTATTCCAAATCATCAACGTTTCGGGGAGACAATCCCCGTCGTCAGGACAAATACACAGCACATTAACAAACAAAGACGTTCACTTACCCTCCTAAATACCCAAGCATTGTTCGTTACCGCCAATCACTCCATGCACGCCCGCAGCTCACATTGCTTCCGCCGGCGTCTCTAACCCTTCACTTCCGGAAGCCGCCGTTTCCATGGGAGCCACAGCTTGCGGTTCACCACATCCCCGGCTGCGTTCCAGCAGCGGAGGGGGAGACGCAGAGCATGTAAACAGAGGAGGCAGAGCTGTAACAGGGGAGAGGCGGACACTAAGTGAAACACTAAACATTGATACTGTGTATTGTTTTATTTTTTATGTTTAGTGTTTCACTTAGTGTCCGCCTCTCCCCTGTTACAGCTCTGCCTCCTCTGTTTACATGCTCTGCGTCTCCCCCTCCGCTGCTGGAACGCAGCCGGGGATGTGGTGACCCGCAAACTGTGGCTCCCATGGAAACGGCGGCTTCCGGAAGTGAAGGGTTAGAGACGCCGGCGGAAGCAATGTGAGCTGCGGGCGTGCATGGAGTGATTGGCGGTAACGAACAATGCTTGGGTATTTAGGAGGGTAAGTGAACGTCTTTGTTTGTTAATGTGCTGTGTATTTGTCCTGACGACGGGGATTGTCTCCCCGAAACGTTGATGATTTGGAATACAATTTTGCTGAAGCTTTGTCTCTGAGTGCCGTTCTTTGTTGGATTTGTACGTATACCTTGTTCTGGCACCTGAGCACCAGTGACTTTATTATTGGAGTGCCGGCTGCTGCTGGATTTGTATAGTAATAATACAGGGATATGACTGGGGAGGTGAGGGGATCTGGGAGGATCACTGTGACATCACTTATATCTATAGTAATAATACAGCGACATGACTGGGGAGGTGAGAGGATCTGGGAGCATCACTGTGACCTTATATTTCTAGTAATAATACCGGGACATGACTGTGTAGGTGAGAGGATCTGGGAGCATCATTGTGACCTTATATCTATAGTCATAATACAGGGACATGACTGGGGAGGTGAGGGGATCTGGGAGCATCACTGTGACATCACTTATCTATAGTAATAAAACAGGGACATGACTGGGGGACGTGAGAGGTACTGGGAGTGTCACATTGACATCACTTATATCTATAGTAATAATACAGGGACATGACTGTGGAGGAGAGTGAATCTGAGAGCGCCACTGTGACCTTATATCTATATTAATAATACGTATATGACTGGAGAGGTGAGGGGATCTGGGAGTGTCACACTGACATTACATATATCGCTAGTAATAATACAGGGACATGACTGGGGAGATGAAAGGATCTGGGAGCGTCACAGTGACATCACTAATATCTATAGTCATAATAGAGGGACATGACATGGTAGGTGAGGGAATCTGGGAGGGTCACAGTGACCTAACTTATATTTATAGTAATAATACAGAGACGTGACTGGGGAGGTGATGGAATCTGGGAGCGTCACAGTAACCTAACATATCTATAATAATACGGGGAGGTGAGGGGATATGGAAGCGTCATTGTGATGTCACATATATCTATAGTAATAATTCAGGGACATGACTGGGGAGGTGAGGGAGTCTGGGAGTGTTACAGTGACATCACATATCTATAGTAATAATACAGGGACATGACTGGGGAGGTGAGGGGTTCTGGGAGCACTACAGTTACTTCACTTATATCTATTTTAATAATAATAATAATAATACAGGGACATGACTGGGGAGGTGAGGGGTTCTGGGAGCACTACAGTTACTTCACTTATATCTATAATAATACAGGGACATGACCGGGGAGGTGAAGGGATCTGGGAGCATCACAGTGACTTCTCTTATATCTATAATAATAATACAGGGACATGACCGGGGAGGTGATGGGATCTGGGAGCATCACAGTGACTTCTCTTATATCTATAATAATAATAATAATAATAATAATGCAGGGACATGACTGGGGAGGTGAGAGGATCTGGGAGCATCACAGTGCCTTCACTTGTATCTATAATAATAATACAGGGACATGACTGGGGAGGTGAGGGGATCTCGGAGTGTCACAGTGACATTACTTATATCTGTAGTAATAATACAGGAACATGAATGGGGAGGTGAGGGAATATGGTAGCGTAACTGTAACATCACTTATTTTTAGTAATAATACAGGGACATGACTGGGCAGGGTGAGGGGATCTGGGAGTGTCACAGTGACATCACTTATATCTATTGTAATAATACGAGAACATGACTGGGGAGGTGAGGGGATCTGGGAGAGGTGCAATGATGTCACATATCTATAGTAATAATACAAGGACATGACTGGGGAGGTGAGGGGATCTGGGAGCATCACAATGACCTCACTTATATCTGTAGCGATAATACAGAGACATGACTGGGTGGGGTGAGGGGATCTGGGAGCGTCACAGTTATGTCACTTTTATCTATAGTAATAATACAGGGATATGAATGGGGAGGTGAGGGAATCTGGGAGTGTCACAGTGACATCACTTATATCAATAGTAATAATACAGGGACATGACTGGGGAGGTGAGGGGATCTGGGAGCGTCACAGTGACATCACATATCTATAGTAATAATACAGGGACATGACTGGGGAGGTGAGATGATTTAGAAGCGTCACTGTGAAGTCACTTATATCTATAGTAATAATAAAGTGACATGACTGGGGAGGTGAGGGGGGATCTGGGAGTGTATATATTGATATTTGATGTCTCCTCCATTACTCAGGATTACACAGTAGTGAAGAAGACATCCAATGAGCGTGAGATACTCAACAGCCATCCCCGTGTGTCAGGAGGAATGAGTAGAACCCAGAGCCCCATCCCAGTGCCTCCACCTCTCTCACTAATACATGAGAGACACAATGACCAAAAGATCCTGGAACTCACCAACAAGATCATTCAGCTGCTGACTGGAGAGGTGACTGCTGTGAATGGGGCATTATACAGTAACACCAGGGGATGTGTACAGGTGATGACTAGAGAGGTGACTGCTGGGAATGGGGCATTATACAGTAACACCAGGAGACGTGTCTGGGTGATGACTGGAGAGATGATTGCTGGGAATGGGACATTATACAGTAACACCAGGGGATGTGTCTGGTGATGACTGGAGAGGTGACTGCCGGGAATGGGACATTATACAGTAACACCGGGGTATGTGTCTGGGTGATGACTGGAGAGGTGACTGCCGGGAATGGGGCATTATACAGTAACACCGGGGTATGTGTCTCAGTGATGACTGGAGAGGTGACTGCTGGGAATGGGACGTTATACAGTAACACCAGGTGACGTGTCTGGGTGATGACTGGAGAGGTGACTGCTGGGAATGGGACATTATACAGTAACACCAAGGGTTGTGTCTGGGTGATGACTGGAGAGGTGACTGCTGGGATTGGGGCATTATACAGTAACACCAGGGGATGTGTCTGGGTGATGACTGGAGAGGTGACTGCTGGGAATGGGGCATTATACAGTAACACCAGAGGAAGTGTCTGGGTGGTGACTGGAGAGATGACTGCTGGGAATGGGGCATTATACAGTAACACCAGGGAACGTGTCTGGGTGATGACTGGAGAGGTGACTGCTGGGAATGGGACATTATACAGTAACACCGGGGGATGTGTCTGGTGATGACTGGAGAGGTGACTGCTGGGAATGGGAAGTTATACAGTAACACCAGGAAATGTATCTGGGTGATGACTGGAGAGGTGGCTGCTGGGAATGGGGCATTATACAGTAACACCAGGGGATGTGTCTGGGCGATGACTGGAGAGGTGACTGCTGGGAATAGGACATTATACAGTAACACCAAGGGTTGTGTCTGGGTGATGACTGGAGAGGTGACTGCTGGGAATGGGACGTTATACAGTAACACCAGGAAATGTATCTGGGTGATGACTGGAGTGGTGACTGCTGGAAATGGGGCATTATACAGTAACACCAGGGGATGTGTCTGGGTGATGACTGGAGAGGTGGCTGCTGGGAATGGGGCATTATACAGTAACACCAGAGGAAGTGTCTGGGTGGTGACTGGAGAGATGACTGCTGGGAATGGGAGATTATACAGTAACACCAGGGGATGTGTCTGGGTGATGATTGGAGAGGTGACTGCTGGGAATGGGGCAGTATACAGTAACACCAGTGGATATGTATGGGTGATGACTGCATCACTCTGTGTCAGGTTCCTATAAGGTGTCATGATGTCACTGTCTATGTCTCCATGCAGGAGGTGGAGTGTATAGAGGAACACATGGGTCTGTACAAGGACGTGATGATGGAGAATCACCGGACCCTCATATCGCTGGGTAAGAGGAGACTGTCATGTATTGTACAGGGGAGAGCAGGTATGGGGGCCACCTATATACACACATCATCTGATAATCACATATATACACTGTACTAAGTCACTATGTCTCTCCTACAGATAGACCCAGTAACAGAGATACCCCAGAGAGATGTCCCCGTCCTCTGTATACCCAGGACTGTTCAGAGGAGTATCACAGGATCCCACAGGAGGATCAGGTAGGTGGGCTATAGGGTCTCCCCAATAAACCAAAGTGTCTATCACTATATGTTGTGTAGAGGAGCTGTGTGTCATTATATTTGTCTTGTTTACATAGGGTGAAGCCCAATTAAATAATATTAAAATCAAAGATACAGAGGGAGAAGAAGAGACGTGTGTGACTGATAAGAAGGCAGAAGATACAGAGGGAGAAGAAGAGACGTATGTGAATGATATAAAGGCAGAAGATATAGAGGTTGAAGAAGAGACGTATGTGACTGATATAAAGGCAGAAGATATAGAGGGAGAAGAAGAGACGTATGTGACTGATATGAAGGCAGAAGATATAGAGGGAGAAGAAGAGACGTATGTGAGGGGTGATCAGCAGTGTAAGGAGGAGGAGATCCCTACAGATATCAGCACAGGTGAGTAATAAACATTTATTGCAGAAAAGAGTCCCATATTCTCCTTCCTCAGTCACTACAGCAATCTCTTATCCTACACCCTCCTCTGTCAGTACAAACTAATGAGGAATTTGTTTTTTCCCAGTGTGGAGTCTGGAGCCATCACCTCTATTATACTCCTGCTCTCACCCTCACATCATGTCACTGTGTGTTTCCAGCCCAGAGATCTCCTCCCCACACTCTCTGGTGTATCTCATACATCAGGAGCCATCAGCCCCTATTATACTCCTGCTCTCCTCCTCACATCATGTCACTGTGTTACCAGCCCAGAGATCTGACCAGTCTCCTCCCCACACTCTCTGGTGTATCTCGTACATCAGGAGCCATCAGCCCATATTAATCCCATAGTCTTCTTATCATGTCACTGAGGTCAGGCAGGATTTGTTTTCTGTAACTAATATGGTGTTGAGTCTCAGCAATAAGAGGGCAAGCTGAGAACTGAGCTCTCTGCCCTAGAACGCCAGTCTCCTTTTTCGAGTAGGCCGTGACATTGGTCTTCAGCACACGGATGAGTAATACATAATAGGAGGTCACGGGATTCAGTGGACCATGCTTTAATTAAGAATTGGAACCTCTTAATAGTTCTTATTTTCTAAAGCAGAGTAATGGGAAGTGTATGTGACAGGAAGGTCTTCATTCCTTAATATAGGTACTTCATTCCTAGTATGTCTGCAAGTAGAGACCTCATAGATAGAAATGTTCATACTTCATGAGCAAACAGATTGATTATGGGGAGTGATATTCTGTACAGATGTCCTGGAGAAGGTATCTAGACAATCCCTGTTATACAGAGTGGAGATCATGTAAAGAGGGATAGACACCTGGGTCTGGTTACGCCTCTGGGCTAGAGGATCGGTCTGGTTACCTGCCTTGGCTAGGGGATCGATCTGGTTACGCCCCTTGGCTAGAGGATCGGTCTGGTTACGCCCCTTGGCTAGAGGATTGGTCTGGTTACGCCCCTTGGCTAGAGGATCGGTCTGGTTACGCCCCTTGGCTAGAGGATCGGTCTGGTTACGCCCCTTGGCTAGAGGATTGGTCTGGTTACGCCCCTTGGCTAGAGGATTGGTCTGGTTACGCCCCTTGGCTAGAGGATCGGTCCGGTTTTGCCCCTGGGCTAGAGGATCGGTCCGGTATTGCCCCTGCGCTAGAGGATCGGTCCGGTTTTGCCCCTGCGCTAGAGGATCGGTCCGGTTTTGCCCCTGTGCTAGAGGATTGGTCCGGTGTTGCCCCTGGCTAGAGGAACAGTCCGGTTTTGCCCCTGGCTAGAGGAACGATCCGGTCAGGCCCCTGGGCAGCAGGTGATCACTAAAAAAGCCTAGTTATTCTCCCATTTATAGCGGATCTTTCTTCTGGAGAAAAATGAAATGATACTAAAATTCTCAGGTGAAAATTACTGTGTATTCTCATTATCTCTAATGTCCGCAATTTAAAGACCTAAGAAACTGTAGGTTAGTAAGACAGTACAACAGGAGACTACGTAGAAAGCCCTTTCAAATGTGTTCTTCTAGCACCACACAACTGCACAGTACGCAGACATTTGGCCGCTTTATCAGAAATCAGTGAGAAATGGATAAAGTATTGAATTCCATCAGTATTCAAAGGGAAAAGTCTTTGGTGGTCATTCCGAGTTGTTCGCTCGTTATTTTTCTTTCGCAATGGAGCGATTAGTCGCCAATGCGCATGCGCAATGTCCGCAGTGCGACTGCGCCAAGTAAATTTGCTATGCAGTTAGGTATTTTACTCTCAGCATTACGAGGATTTTTCTTCGTTCTGGTGATCGTAATGTGATTGACAGGAAGTGGGTGTTTCTGGGCGGAAACTGGTCGTTTTATGGGTGTGTGCGAAAAAACGCTACCGTTCCTGGGAAAAACGCGGGAGTGGCTGGAGAAACGGAGGAGTGTCTGGGCGAACGCTGGGTGTGTTTGTGACGTCAAACCAGTAACGACAGTCACTGAACTGATCGCACTGGCAGAGTAAGTCTGGAGCTACTCAGAAACTGCTGAGAAGTGTCTATTCGCAATTTTGCTAATCTTTCATTCACAATTTTACTATGATAAGATTCACTCCCAGTAGGCGGCGGCTTAGCGTGTGCAAAGCTGCTAAAAGCAGCTAGCGAGCGAACAACTCGGAATGGGGGCCTTTATACTGGACGCCATCAATCCTAGATTAGCGTTAAAGTCTATGCACGGTTGTCGACTGAATAAGTCTTCTCTACATCCTACAGATCAGAAAGGCTGAGGCTTTTACTATAGAATATTCTTCTTCCAAAAAATACTCTTTCTCTAGCATCCATAAGAGATATTGGGGAAATAGTATGATGGGGTATAGATGGGGTCCAAAGGAGCCGGTGCACTGTACATTTCTTCAAGTGGGTGTGCTGGCTCCTCCCCTCTATGCCCCGGTATCCGTTCACATGGTCGACCATGTTATAGTCGACAGTCATTAGGTCGACCACTATTGGTCGACATTGACATGGTCGACATGGACACATGGTTGACACATGGAAATGGTCGACACATGAAAGGACGACACATGAAAAGGTCGACATGAGTTTTGTAACTTTTTTTTCTTTTAGGGAACTTTTCCATACTTTACGATCCACGTGGACTACGATTGGAACGGTAATCTGTGCCGAGCGAAGCGGTAGCGGAGCGAAGGCACCATGCCCGAAGCATGGCGAGCGAAGCGAGCCATGCGAGGGGACGCGGTGCACTAATTGGGGTTCCCAGTCACTTTACGCAAAAAACGACACCCAAAAAAGTTTAAAAACTCATGTCGACCTTTCATGTGTCGACTATTTTCATGTGTCCATGTCGACCATGTCAATGTCGACCAACAGTGGTCGACCTAATGACTGTCGACCATAACATGGTCGACCATTCATACCGGAACCCTATGCCCCCTCCTACATGCAGTATAGGTAAAACAGTGCCCGAAGGAGAATGGACATACTTGATAGAAGGAACATAACAATGAGTGGTGAGATTCACACACCAGCACACCATCAACATAAAATGACCGGCAATGGCTGGAAACAAAAACATATCAAAGCTATGGTTAATGTGTGAGATAATTTTCGATATGCGAGGTGCCTCCGCTCTTCTTCAGTATTGAGCCAGAGCAGCTCTTGTGGCTATAAATATATGTCCTATAATATATTTGTTTGATTGAGTTTTGATGTATCACGTTGAACATGAGAAAGGTGCAGACTATCCTAGCCTCAAGCAAAGCTGAATAAATAACAGTATCTTTAGGACGTTTCTTATGGTTGGGCCTCTAATTCCACAACCACTTGAACCTCCTGATCAGTTTGTCTAATCCGTGCCACCGCATGTATAGCATCATCTCTGATAAATACCTCAAGGGGACACCAATGGTTCATAATGGAAGTATCTTCAGGAGCGTTCACCTCTAAGAGAAAGTGACTCTTACAAAATTCTGGTGCCTTCAGCATCCAATAATATGTAATCCTACAATCTCTAAATGAGGAGTGGCTGGAAAAGGCGATCAGGGGGGTTGTGATCAGACCATGTGTTTATCAGTAGTGGTGGATTTATCATGATGAGGACGGGAGCAAGAGTAACATCTCCCATAAGGATAAGTGCAATTTCTTGTAGCTTTTGAAAAAAATATAAAAGAAAATGGGGCTGTCTGGCATTAGGGGCATAGAGAGAAGTGAGGGGGACATATTTATAATGAATTTTCCCAACTAGAATCCAATATCTACCATTGCATTCCACCCACTTGCTTTCCAGGTGAAAGGGGCAGGATCTATTAGAAAGGATGGCTACACCACAGGAGATAGAGCATGCTGGGTAGTTATTGGTAAACTGAGGGGGAGAGTGCAATGGAACATGTGATTCCTGAATGGCTACCACCGCCGCCTTCTGGTCAGCTAAATATGTTAATGCAAGACGTCTCTTACGGGGAGAATTAAGACCTTTTACATTAAGACTTAAAAATGTCACCATGATAGAGAGAGATCAGATCATGGTATGAAACATCTAGGATCATCTGTGTAAAGTCCAATAGAGTCTGTAGGGCGTGTGCATACTTCAAACTATCAAATAACAGAAAAAATAAAATAGGGAACAAAAATGGGAGACAAACAGAAATAGCGTCCATAAAGGAGCTAGAGATTCTGTTACTAGGGAACCGTGACAGAAAGGTGGAAAAAGGTGGCGGTCGGGCCTAAAAGGGAAACCCACCGACTACCCCAAGTAGCCATACGAGAGGGCAAAATCTAGTCATCATAGTAACAATTGTACAAAGAAATATCAAATCTCAATGTAACCAATGTATCCAAAGGAGGTAAAGGCCAGGAACATGGCCTGATATTCAATGTAGGTTCTACCAACACAGTTATAAGGGAAACAGGGTGTTACATGAATCAGTCATGCTTTACCTGAACACCCAAACATTCTAGAAAGGTATTATGAAACGTAACAGTGGAAAGAATATCAGACCATATAGCAATTACATAGCACAGGAAATAAAGATAAAAATATACATTTTATACCCGTAACAAGAGCAAATAAATCTGGCCCAAAAATAGATCCATGCCCAGTAACTTAGTCCCAGTTGGCACATGTTACAGCAGGAAACAAACTCTGAGTGTCTCTAACAGTCTTACTCCTTTAGCATATTACTTAAAGACGGAAGACAACTCCTCCGGGATTGGTTTAGGTAAAGTGTCATGAAGGACTGTCAACAGGAATGTCCCACTTTTTCAGAATAGTAGGGCCATCCTCGGGTGAAGGTATCACTGTGAAGGTGCCGTTTCGCTTAGTAGGAAAGCCCCATTTGTATTGCACATTTCTCTAATGTCCTAGTGGATGCTGGGTACTCCGTAAGGACCATGGCGAATAGACGGGCTCCGCAGGAGACTGGGCACTCTAAGAAAGAATTAGGACTACTGGTGTGCACTGGCTCCTCCCTGTATGCCCCTCCTCCAGACCTCAGTTAGAATCTGTGCCCGGACGGAGCTGGGTGCATTTTAGTGGGCTCTCCTGAGCTTGCTATTAAGAAAGTATTTTAGTTAGGTTTTTTTTATTTTCAGAGAGCTTCTGCTGGCAACAGACTCTCTGCTACGTGGGACTGAGGGGAAAGAAGCAAACCTACTAACTGCGGCTAGGTTGCGCTTCTTAGGCTACTGGACACCATTAGCTCCAGAGGGATCGAACACAGGAACCTAACCTTCGTCGTCCGTTCCCGGAGCCGCGCCGCCTTCCCCCTCGCAGAGCCAGAAGACAGAAGCCGGCGGGTTGAAGCAAGAAGACGTCAAAATCGGCGTCAGAAGACTCCTGTCTTCATATGAGGTAGCGCACAGCATTGCAGCTGTGCACCATTGCTCCCACACTAACCCACACACTCCGGTCACTGTAGGGTGCAGGTCGCAGGGGGGGGCGCCCTGGGCAGCAATTGAGTACCTCCTGGCAAAAAGCAGCATATATACAGCTGGGCACTGTAATATGCATGAGCCCCCGCCATTATTTTTACACAAAATCACGGGACAGAAGCCCGCCGCTGAGGGGGTGGGGCTTCTTCCTCAGCACTCTTAGAGGAACTCCCCAGGCTCTCCCCTGCAGAAGAAGAGGGTGAAAACAGAGGGGGGGGCACATAAATTGGCGTTAAAACAATATATACAGCAGCTACTGGGTTAACACTACGTTACTGTGTGTTTCCTGGGTCATATAGCACTGGGGTGTGCTGGCATACTCTCTCTCTGTCTCTCCAATGGGCCTTGTGGGGGAACTGTCTTCAAATAGAGCATCCCCTGTGTGTGTGGTGTGTCGGTACGTGTGTGTCGACATGTCTGAGGTAAAAGGCTCCCCTAAGGAGGAGATAGAGCAAATATATGTGTGTGAGGGTGTCTCCGTCGACAACGCAGACACCTGTTGGATATGTGTAATTAAGTGCTAAGGTGAATTTATTGCACAAAAGATTAGAGAACAGACAGGGAATCTACCCAGGTCTGTCACTCTGTCGCAGAGACCTTCAGTGTCTCTCAATGCTCACTATCCAAAATAATAAACACTGATGTCGACACGGAGATTGACTCCAGTGTCGACTACGATAATGCAAAGTTACAGCCAAAATGGCAGGAAAGTATTCAATATATGATTGTTGTAATAAAAGATGATTTGCATATCACTGATGACTCATCTGTCCCTGACACGAGGGTACACATGTTAAGGGGAAGAAAGCTGAGGTAAATTTCCCTCCTCATGAGGAAAAAGAGCGGGAATCTCCAGACAAAAGACTGCAGTTTCCCACAAAGAATTCTCAAGGAGTATCCTTTCCCCACTAGGGCCAGGATACGATGGGAATCTTCCCCTAGGGTGTCACGTTTGCCCAAAAGGTAACCTGTCGTAACAGCTGTTCTCAGGGATCCTGCAGATAGCGTGCACATTCTGGTACACTACTCAGACCGGCGATTGTGTCGACATGGGTTTAGAGCGCTGGGGCAGCGTGGACAGTTACCTTATCAGCAGAAATTGAGACCCTAGTATGTAGATATTATAAGGGCACGGTCGTGCCCTTATATTAAGGCTGAATCGAACAAACGGAATTCTCCCATAGGGAACTTCTGAGATGGGGGCATGGTGTTTGAGGGGCTACACCTCAAATCTGATTGGACGTACTGAGCTGAAATTTGGCATGGGCGCGTAGAATCGTCACCCTGTGCTGCATGCCAAATTTCAGGGCAAAATAATAAAAAATGAGGAATTGGGAGTAACCTAAAGTTCCAACTGTCAGTTTTTTTCTGTGACTTCCTTTGTGGCTTTTTGACACCGTTTTCCTATAGAGTGAATGAGGATTTTTTTGGGAAGGCATAACTCAGGACAGAGGACGAATTAAGACTTCGGGTTTGTTTTACTAGATAGAGTATGGCCCAGTGTAGTGCCTTTTGGGGTTGTGGTCTTTCAGAAAGTTATAGGGTTTTTTTAATTAAGAGAAATATGCCCCATTATAGAGATAGGGCTTTTCAATTTGTTGCGGCTGCGCAGTGGCCGCCAGGAGAGCGAGAGTGAGGGAAGGGGTCTCGTGCAGGCTGAGGTTATAAAAGTAACTGCTGGCTGCGGGAGGAGTACAGCGGCTCCTGGGTGTGTGTGCGCGCTGCGGTCCGTTACAGACTGCAGCGACCCATTAGGATTGTGGAGGAGCGGGGTAGCGGCATAGCAGCCGCAGGCATACCGAAAGTGCTCACTACTGAGCAATATTGTCCCCTTACCCGAAGTGGGAGCCGCAGCGGGAGGAATAGCTGGAGCTGCGACGCAGGAGAAAGGAGACATCCGGAGGAGACATCCGGCGCAGCGCTGACTCCTCACTGACAGCGCTTGTCTACTGAGCGATGTGTTACCCCCACACCTGAAGCGGGTGCGGGAGTGGCAGCCGGAGAAGACAGCTGTGCTGCACGGAAGAAGTCAGGCAGCAGCGGCAGCACCAGCGGGCTGAGGTGGGGAGGATTAGTATGGTCCCTTACGTGCGGCTCACATTCAGATCCATCCGGCTCCCTTCCCCTCCTCCCCTGCACCCTTAGTAGCCTGCCCCCACATCTCATTCACCCACCGCCGCAGACTCCTCCCCCACACGGTTATTATAATAAGGCCACCCCCCCCAAACCTGCTGTGTGTCCAGCCCCCCCCCCCTCACCTGCTGTGTGTCCAGCCACCCCCCACCTCACCTGCTGTGTGTCCAGCCACCCCACCCCCCCCCTCACCTGCTGTGTGTCCAGCCTACCCCCCCTCCCCTCCCCTGCTGTTTGTCCGGCCACCCTCCCCTCCCCTGCTGTGTGTCCAGCCCCCCCCTCCCCTGCTGTGTGTCCGGCCTAGCCCCCCCTGCTGTGTGTCCGGCCTACCCCCCCCCCTGCTGTGTGTCCAGCCCCCCCTCACCTGCTGTGTGTCCGGCATACCCCCCCCTCCCTGCTGTGTGTCCAGCCCCCCCCTCACCTGCTGTGTGTCCAGCCCCCCCCTCACCTGCTGTGTGTCCAGCCCCCCCCTCACCTGCTGTGTGTCCGGCCTACCCCCCCCCCTCCCCCTCCCTGCTGTGTGTCCGGCCTACCCCCCCTCCCTGCTGTTTGTCCGGCCACCCTCCCCTCCCCTGCTGTGTGTCCGCCCCCCCCCTCTCTGCTGTGTGTCCAGCCACCCCCCCTCTCTGCTGTGTGTCCGGCCACCCCCCCCCCAGCTGCGCCTGACACACACAGACATGCAACGCCTGACACACGTATACGCATATGCAGCGCCTGACACACACGCACACACACAGCACCTGACACACACACACACACACACACAGCACCTGACACTCACACACACACACAGCACCTGACACTCACACTGACCTGACACACACGCACACACTCACACGCAGCACCTGACACACGCACACGCATATGCAGCGCCTAACACACGCACACACGCAGCACCTGACACGCACACACACAGACGCAGTACCTGACATTCACACGGATCTGACACACACGCACACACTCACACGCAGCGCCTGACACACACAGACACGCAGCGCCTGACACACACAGACACGCAGCGCCTGACACACACAGACACGCAGCGCCTGACACACACAGACACGCAGCGCCTGACACACACAGACACGCAGCGCCTGACACACACACGCACAGGCAGCGCCTGACACACACACGCACAGGCAGCGCCTGACACACACGCAGCGCCTGACACACGCAGCACCTGACACACACACGCACCTGACACTCACACGCACCTGACACACGCACTCACACGCAGCACCTGACATACTCACACGCAGCACCTGACACACACGCAGCATCTGACACACACACACACACGCAGACATGCAGCACCTGGCACACACGCAGCGCCTGACACACACGCAGACACGCAGCACCTGACACACACGCAGACACGCAGCACCTGACACACACGCAGACACGCAGCACCTGACACACACACAGACACGCAGCACCTGACACACACGGACACGCAGCACCTGACACACACACAGACACGCAGCACCTGACACACACGCAGACGCGCAGCACCTGACACACACGCAGACGCGCAACACCTGACACACACGCAGACACGCGGCACCTGACACACACGCGGCACCTGACACACACACGCGGCACCTGACACACACACGCAGCACCTGACACACACACGCAGCACCTGACACACACACGCAGCACCTGACACACACACACGCAGCACCTGACACACACACACACAGCACCTGACACACACACATAGCACCTGACACAGATATGCAGCGCCTGATACACACACAGACACGCTGACATGCAGCACCTGACACACCCACACACACAGACATGCAGCACCTGACACACCCACACACACATACAGACATGCAGTACCTGACATACACACACGCAGCACCTGACACACATATATACATGTGGCATTTAACGCACACACGCACAGCACCTGACACACAATCATATACACTCAGAGCACCTAACACACACATACACTCGCAGCACCTCACACACACTCGTATACACACGCAGCACCTGCCACTCCCACATATATACACATGCAGCACCTGCCACTCACACATACATGAACAGCACCTAACACACACATATATACATGCAGCACCTGACACACACATACACGCTCAACACCTGACACCCACGTGGCAGCTGACGCATACAAATGCAGCACCTGAAATACACACATATACACGTGCAGCACCTGAGACATACACATACACGTACAGCACCTGACATACACACACACACACACACATGTATGTACACGCGCTGCTCCAGGCACACACATACGTACGTACACACGCGGCACTTGACACACACACACGTACACGCGCTGCACCTGACACACACGCACGCACGTATGTACGTACGTACGTACGTACACGTGTGGCACCTGACACACACACGTATGCACACGCGTGGCTCCTGACACACACGCGCGTTGCTCCTGACACACACACATGTACGTACACGCTCGGCTCCTGACACACACACATATGTATGTATACGTGCGGCACCTGACACCTACACGTATGTACGTATACGCGTGGCTCCTGACACCCTCACGCATGTACACGCGCTGCTCCTGGCACACACGCACACACACGTACACGCGCGGCACCTGACACATACACGCGTGTACGTACACACATGCACAGCACCTGACATACACACATGTAGGTACGCGCCACCTGACACACACACACGTGCACGCACGACACCTGACACACACGTACGTACGTGCACGGCACCTGACACACACGTACATGCATGCACGGCACCTGACGCACACGTACATACTAGTGATGAGTGGGTTCGGTTCGTCGGAATCCGGACCCTCCGGACTTCACTCATTTTACATGGGTCCGAGGCAGGTTCGAACCTTCCCGCCTTGCTCGGCTAACCCGAGCGCGCCCGAACGTCATCATCCCACTGTCTGATTCCCGCGAGATTCGGATGTCTGCATTCGTGGAAATGGGTCCCATGTGTAAACATGGGACCCCTTTCAGTCCGTCTGGTCCGGGTGTTCGGTTTGTTGTTTTGCCAAGTACGTGGATTTAATCTGGAACCTGGATCAGGTGAGTATAATTATCTTTTATTTTCAGGTACCCGTGGATTCTTCTTGGAGAAGAGGACCGACTGCTTCGTGTCAACATAGGTAAGTATGTGTGTGTCGGCAGGTGTGAAATAAAGTTATACTTTCACGGTGTCTGTGTCCTGTTTTTATTTGGGTATTTTTTTCCCAGTAGAACTACAGGTACCAGCGGGCCCGTTTTTCTCCCGCATGCTGGTACTTGTGGTTCTCAAAGTACCAGCTTGCGGGGGAGGCTTGCTGGGACTTGTAGTGCTACTGGAAAAAAACAACATTCTTTCAATTTTCTCAAGGCTATCAGCCTCCCATCCGCAGCCCTTGGATGGGGGGGACAGCCTCGGGCTTCACCCCTGGCCCTTGGGTGGCTGGGGGGGGGACCCCCTTGATTGAAGGGGTCCCCACTCCCCCAGGGTACCCCGGCCAGGGGTGACTAGTTGGATATTTAATGCCACGGCCACAGGGCACTGTATAAAAGTGACCCCCGGCTGTGGCATTATCTGTCCAGCTAGTGGAGCCCGATGCTGGTGTAAAAAATATGGGGGACCCTACTCTTTTTGTCCCCCGTATTTTTTGCACCAGCACCAGGCGCAGAGCCCGGCGCTGGTTTTAAAAATACGGGGATCCCCTGTCCGTTTTTCCCCCGGATTTTTAGAACCAGGATCGGCTCGAAGAGCCCGAGGCTGGTTATGCTTTGGAGGGGGGACCCCACTCAATTTTTTTTTCCGGGTTTTTCACATTCCATTAAAAAAAAACCCCCAAATAATAATCTTTTAAAAAATATATAAATAATACTTGTGCCTCCAAAAAAGACAAACCAAGTACCTAATCCCTTCTAATATAAATAGATATGCTATTACCCCCCAAAAAACAGCAAAAAAAACATGTTTTAATTTTTTTTATTAGATTCCGCCAGCAAAGTGTGGCGGATTGAAAATGATGAATTTACTGTTTAAAAGCACTGTTGTCGAATTTACAAACTTCAATTGAATATATTTTTGTCGAATTGGCGCATTTGTACCATTGCAGAAAAGTCGAATTTGTCAAATGTCGAATTTTAAAAAGTCGAATTTTGAGAGCCTGTAAGAATAGGCCCCTCCCCCTTCTTCACATCAGCCGTCCTCTTCTACCCCTGTACCTTGCTCTCTCCTGTCTGTGCTCTCTCCCGTCTGTAGGACTAGGCCCCGCCCCCTTCTTACGCTCCAGTGACTGCTCTCTCCTGACAAGTGGACCAGGCCTGCCCCCTACACGCTGCTGGTGTCTTCATTGTTACTTGGTCTGGAGCTCCGTTGGGGAGAGAACTCACGTGAGCTCATTAAGAATGAGGAATTGGGATGTTTTAATTTTATTGTGAGTAGTGTAGTGTGGTGATGTAGTATGTTGTATGGGGGGTATAGTGTAACTATGAAGTGCAGCATATGGGAAGGCTATAGCATAGTGATGTAGTGTGGCATATGGGGGGTGGTAGCGCATAGGCGTGCGTACAGGGGGTGCCTGGTGCGCACAGGCACTCCCTAATGTCCAGCACCGCTGCACGCCACGCTTGCTGTAGCACAGTGATCGCTGAGTGTGTGATCAGTGGAGCCTAGCCTGCAGCTCATTTCTGTACCTCCCACCACCGCTGCACCCGCCCCCCCCCCCCCCCCCCTCTGCCTGCTGCTAATACTATGCTGAGTGCATTCGTTGGCGGCCTCGCTGGCAGTGTTCCTCTAGGGGGGACTGGGAGCCGCCGGCAGACACATTCTGCTGAGACCTACTTGTCAGTGCGGGTTCCGGACAGCAGGCGGCGGGTGGGAGGGCAGACGGGGAGCAGGTGTCACAAGGAGTGTGTGGGTAACTAATTCACAATACTTCCGCTCAACGTGGCACTGCTGGTCCTTCATCTCCCATGTCTCTTCACCAGGTGGCGGGCGGCCCGGAAATTAAGTGATGTGTTGTGCAGCAGTCAGTGTGAAGTGACTGTGAGTAACACTGGTGGTGCTGATGCTGCTGCTGCAGAATCGGGAAGCAATTAATTCATAAATATAATGTACTCTATCAGTGTATTATACATACATAAACATGTACATACGTGTATTTGTGTATACATGTATATGCATGTATATACATGAGTGTGTGTGCATATATATATATACAGCCAGTTCCCAGGAACAAGAGTCCTCCACCGCTTCCGCTAAGTCCACAGCATGACGCTGGGGCTCCACTGGTGAAGCCAGGTGCGGTGGGGGCCCGTCTCAAGTGCTTCAGTGGTCAGTGGGCTTGCTCACAGGTGGATCCCTGAATTCTACAAGTAGTGTCTCAGGGATACAAGCTGGAATTCGAGACGTCTCCCCCTCGCCGTTTCCTAAAATCTGCCTTGCCAACATCTCCCTTGGACAGGGAGGCTGTGATAGAGGCAAATTCACAAGCTGTATTCGCAGCAGGTGATAGTCAAGGTACCCCTCCTTCAACAAGGAAGGGGTTACTATTCCACAATGTTTGTGGTACCGAAACCGGACGGTTCGGTGAGACCCATTTTAAATTTAAAATCTTTGAACACGTATATAAAACGGTTTAAGTTCAAGATGGAATCGCTCAGGGCGGTTATCTCAAGCCTGGAGGAAGGAGATTACATGGTATCACTGGACATCAAGGATGCTTACCTGCATGTCCCCATTTACACTCCTCACCAGGAGTACCTCAGATTTGTGGTACAGGACTGTCATTACCAATTCCAGGCGCTGCCGTTTGGTCTGTCCACGGCACTGAGGGTGTTTACCAAGGTAATGTCCGAGATGATGATGATACTCCTGCGAAAAAAAAGTTATAATTATCTCGTACTTGGACAATCTCCTGATAAAGGCGAGGTCCAAGGAACAGTTGTTGATCGGAGTAGCTCTTGCTCTAGGCTGGTGCTACAACAGCACGGCTGGATCCTGAATATTCCAAAGTCGCAGCTGGTTCCTGCAACACGTCTATTGTTCCTGGGGATGGTTCTGGACACAGAACAGAAAAGGGTGTTTCTCCCGGAGGAGAAGGCCAATGAGTTGTCATCGCTAGTCAGAGACCTCCTAAGACCAAAACAGGTGTCGGTGCACTACTGCACACGAGTCCTGGGAAAGATGGCAGCTTCTTACGAAGCAATTCCGTTCGGAAGGTTCCATGCACGGATCTTTCAGTGGGATCTGTTGGACAAGGGGTCCGGATCGCATCTTCAGATGCATCAGAGGTTAACCCTGTCTGCAAGGACCAGGGTGTCTCTACTTTGGTGGCTGCAGAGTGCTCATCTTCTGGAGGGCTGCAGATTCGGCATACAGGACTGGGTCCTGGTAACCACGGACGCCAGCCTTCGAAGCTGGGGAGCAGTCACACAGGGAAGAAATTTCCAGGGATTATGGTCAAGCCAGGAAATGTCCCTACACATAAATATTCTGGAACTAAGAGCCATTTACAATGCCCTAAGTCAGGCAAGACCCCTGCTTCAAAGTCAGCTAGTACTGATTCACTCAGACAACATCACGGCGGTCGCCCATGTAAACCGACAGGGCGGCACGAGAAGCAGGATGGCGATGGCAAGAGCCATGAAGATTCTCCGATGGGCGGAAAATCACGTGTTAGCACTGTCTTCAGTGTTTATTCCGGGAGTGGACAACTGGGAAGCAGCTTCCTCAGCAGACACGACCGAATGGGAATGGCCACAGGTGGACATGATGGCGTCCCGCCTCAACAAAAAGCTAGAAAACTATTGCGCCAGGTCAAGGGACCCTCAGGCGATATCGGTGGATGCTCTAGTGACACCGTGGGTGTACCGGTCGGTTAATGTGTTTCCTCCTCTTCCCCTCATACCAAGGGTGCTGAGGATAATAAGAAGGAGAAGAGTAAGAACTATAACCATTGTTCCGGATTGGCCAAGAAGAGCTTGGTACCCAGAACTTCAAGAAATGATCTCAGAGGACCCATGGCCTCTACTGCTCAGACAAGACCTGCTGCAGCAGGGGCCTTCTCTGTTCCAAGACTTACCGCGGGTGCGTTTGACGGCATGGCGGTTGAACACCGGATCCTGAAGTAAAAGGGCATTCCGGAGGAAGTAATTCCTACGCTGATCAAATCCAGGAAGGACGTGACCGCAAAACATTATCACCGCATATGGCGAAAATATGTTGCTTGGTGTGAGGACAGGAAGGCCCCAATGGAGGAATTTCAACTGGGTTGATTCCTGCACTTCCTACAGTCAGGGGTGACTATGGGCCTCAAATTGGGGTCCATTAAGGTCCAGATTTCGGCTCTGTCGATTTTCTTCCAAAAAGAACTGGCTTCCCTGCCGGAAGTTCAGACTTTTGTTAAAGGAGTGCTGCATATTCAGCCTCCTTTTGTGCCTCCAGTGGCACCTTGGGAACTCAACGTGGTGTTGGATTTCCTTAAATCACATTGGTTTGAGCCACTTAAAACCGTGGAGTTAAAATATCTCACGTGGAAAGTGGTCATGCTATTGGCCCTGGCTTCGGCCAGGCGTGTGTCAGAGTTGGCGGCTTTGTCATGTAAAAGCCCTTTTTTCCATATGGATAGGGCGGAATTGAGGACTCGTCCCCAATTTCTGCCTAAGGTGGTTTCAGCGTTTCATTTGAACCAACCTATTGTGGTGCCTGCGGCTACTCGGAACTTGGAGGATTCCAAGTTGCTGGATGTAGTCAGGGCCCTGAAAATTTGCTTCCAGAATGGCTGGAGTCAGGAAAACTGACTCGCTGTTTATCCTCTACGCACCAAACAAGATGGGTGCTCCTGCTTCAAAGCAGACTATTGCTCGCTGGATATGTAGCACAATTCAGCTTGCACATTCTGCGGTGGGACTTCCGCATTCTAGATCAGTAAAAGCCCATTCCACGAGGAAGGTGGGCTCTTCTTGGGCGGCTGCTCGAGGGGTCTCTGCTTTACAACTTTGCCGAGCTGCTACTTGGTCGGGGTCAAACACATTTGCAAGATTTTACAAGTTTGACACCCTGACTGAGGAGGACCTGGAGTTCGCTCATTCGGTGCTGCAGAGTCATCCGCACTCTCCCGCCTGTTTGGGAGCTTTGATATAATCCCCATGGTCCTTACGGAGTCCCAGCATCCACTTAGGACGTCAGAGAAAATAAGATTTTACTCACCGGTAAATCTATTTCTCGTAGTCCGTAGTGGATGCTGGGCACCCATCCCAAGTGCGGATTGTCTGCAATACTTGTACATAGTTATTGTTAACAAAAGGGTTATTGTTGAGAGCCATCTGTGCAGAGGCTCCGTTGTTGTCATACTGTTAACTGGGTATAGTAACACGAGTTGTACAGTGTGATTGGTGTGGCTGGTATGAGTCTTACCCGGGATTCAAAATCCTTGCTTAGTGTCAGCTCTTCCGGGCACAGTATCCTAACTGAGGTCTGGAGGAGGGTCATAGGGGGAGGAGCCAGTGCACACCAGGTAGTCCTAAAGCTCTCTTTAGTTTGCCCAGTCTCCTGCGGAGCCGCTATTCCCCATGGTCCTTACGGAGTCCCAGCATCCACTACGGACTACGTGAAATAGATTTACCGGTGAGTAAAATCTTATTATATATATATATATATATATATATATATATATATATATATATATGAGACTTGGGGTTTGTTTTATTAGATAAAGCATGTCCCTGTGAAGTGCCTTTTGGGGTTGAGGTTTTTCAGAAAGTTACAGGTTTTTTTTAATGAAGAGAAATATGCCCCATTATAGAGATAGGGCATTTCAATTTGTTGCGCCTGCGCAGTGGCCGCCAGCAGGGGGTGTACTAGAGTGCCTTCTCTTGAGAGCCGCAATATGGCCGCCTTCTCCCCGGTTATTCTGTAAATAGGAAAATAACCTCACAGGTTCACATAGGGCAGAGTTGCCACCACTAGTGCAGGGCTTTAACGTACAGTACTAAGGAAAAGCCATATACTAAAGCGGCACGGTGACCTCACCCCTCTCAGAGACACCAGGGCGCAGCACACTGTACGGGGTACACTTGGTACACACACCTGTTAGCTCAGGGCAGCACTATAGGACCCTCCTGTAATGCTGTGCTGGCGGCGTGTAGTGATCAGGGCACTGGGAGACTGGCTGGCTGGTCTCCGTCTCTGCTGCCTATAGAACTTCCACCTCTGTTATATATCAGGGCTGCTCTCCTGTTGTTATGATTCCAATACTCTGGTCTGGGGATATCTTATAGCAAGGACCTGAGTACTGGAACATAATGCTGGGAAGGAGAGTGGGAATGGGAATAGCCCCTGGCGCCCTATCTCCGTTGTCTCGCCCGTGCTGTCAGAAATCTCTTGCGAGACTATGGTTGCTTGGACCCATGGCAGCCACGTTTGAAGGGCGGATTACGTCTGCCCAACTCCGATGGCCCCTCAGGTCTTAATGGGAGACAAAGAGAAATCCGAGACAGGGTGATAACAAGGGGCCCTCTACTAAACAACAAAGCCAGGGGCTCAAAACTAACTTTAAACTAGGGTATGTGCGGAAAACCGCCAGGGAAAAGGACAACTAAAATACCCACTTGTCCACTCTCCTACCCGGCACCGGCGAGTTCCGGAGAGGACTGTGGGAGCGGAAACCTCCGCAAATGCACCAACACAAAATACAAAATAAAGCGGCCTAGGCCGCAGCACGCGGCAGAGCCGCCACTCATGAAAACCACACGAGATCCTCTAGCGACTGTTGCGGGTAAATGAGGACTGGAAGACTCCTTGGGAAGAGATGACAACACCAAGATTCAGGAACTCTGAGGACAGGAATGACCGGACACAGCAGAACTGGAACAGACGTCGGCAAACCAAAGCAGCATGCAGGAAGCTGTTACCGGCGTCTGTGTGAAGCACTGAGAAGGTATTTAGCAGGGAGTCCTCCAATCAGAAGTTCAGAGCCTGATTAGCACAATGCCGTGCAGCTGCCTTGCTGCACGACCAGAAGACAAGTGTGTGTGTAGTTCACTTGATTGACCCTGCAACGGGGAGCGCAGTCCGTCCGTGGCGTCCCCATTGCTAGGGTCCAGGCGGCTCAGCGCGCCCGGCGTCCTAGCGTTGCTAGGGAGCCTGCGGCTAGGACATCACGGACCACGGCGCCTAACACCTGTGTGTTCTCTTCCTCTCCTACCTCACACTGGAACTGGCCGCCCAGAGAACGAGAGGGCAGCGGCTGACATCAGAGAGGGTGCAGCAATCTGTGTGGGCAGAGCCCCTCACAGCAAGGTGTCCTTATGCTGTGCCCCGTGTAATCACTGTGATCCATACAGACTCGCACCCTGGTATGCTCTCTATTTATTATTTATTTTTTTACACTGCGGCATGCTCGAGGGAAGGGAGCAGGCACCACCCCACCGCCACTACTCCTCCGCCAGCATCACTGCCGAGCCTGTCAGTGTTCCGGCGGCAATGAGCAGTAGGCAGCCACCAGCAACAACAGTCAGGAAGCTGTTACTCCCGGCAGCAGTAGCGTCAAGCTGCAATTCAGCCAGCGGCACGATGATCCGGGAGACAGTGGCAGCACAGGGAAGCAGTACCCCCTCCAATCGCAGCACCAACCAGGAGACTGAGGCAGCAGCCCGCCCCCAGCAGCAGCACCACCCTGATGATAGGTAAGATGCATTTTGGTGTCACAAGAAGGTGGCCGGAGTAGTGGCTGGCTGTGGTCACACCCCGGGCAAAAGTGATAGTGATTTCAGTGTTCCCTTGCGCGGGGATTTGATGTGTAGCTGTATGGAGGCTATGTATGTATAGATGTGAGCGGCAGTGTGCGGATGTATGGGGGCGGCAGTGTGCGGATGTATGAGAGCGGCAGTGTGCGGATGTATGAGAGCGGCAGTGTGCGGATGTATGAGAGCGGCAGTGTGCGGATATATGAGAGCGGCAGTGTGCGGATGTATGAGAGCGGCAGTGTGCGGATGGATGAGAGCAGCAATGTACGGCTGTATAACCGCATCGGTGTGCGGCTGTATGAGTGCGATGGTGTGCGTCTGTAAGAGTGCGGCAGTGTGCGTCTGTAAGAGTGCGGCAGTGTGCGTCTGTAAGAGTGCGGGGTTGTACGGATGTATAAGAGCGGTGTGTGGATGTATGAGAGCGGCAGTGTGCGGATATATGACAGCGGCAGTGTGCGGATGTATGAGAGCGGCAGTGTGCGGATATATGAGAGCGGCAGTGTGCGGATGTATGAGAGCGGCAGTGTGCGGATATATGAGAGCGGCAGTGTGCGGATGTATGAGAGCGGCAGTGTGCGGATGTATGAGAGCGGCAGTGTACGGATATATGAGAGCGGCAGTGTATGGATGTATGAGAGCGGCAGTGTGCGGATATATGAGAGCGGCAGTGTATGGATGTATGAGAGCGGCAGTGTGCGGATGGATGAGAGCAGCAATGTACGGCTGTATAACTGCATCGGTGTGCGGCTGTATGAGTGTGATGGTGTGCGTCTGTAAGAGTGCGGCAGTGTGCGTCTGTAAGAGTGCGGCAGTGTGCGTCTGTAAGAGTGCGGCAGTGTGCGTCTGTAAGAGTGCGGGGTTGTACGGATGTATAAGAGCGGTGTGTGGATGTATGAGAGCGGCAGTGTGCGGATATATGACAGCGGCAGTGTGCGGATGTATGAGAGCGGCAGTGTGCGGATATATGAGAGCGGCAGTGTACGGATGTATGAGAGCAGCAGTGTGCGGATGTATGAGAGCGGCAGTGTGCGGATATATGAGAGCGGCAGTGTGCGGATGTATGAGAGCGGCAGTGTGCGGATATATGAGAGCGGCAGTGTGCGGATGTATGAGAGCGGCAGTGTGCGGATATATGAGAGCGGCAGTGTGCGGATGTATGAGAGCGGCAGTGTGCGGATGTATGAGAGCGGCAGTGTGCAGATGTATGAGAGCGGGGTTGTACGGATGTATGAGAGCGGCAGTGTGCGGATGTATGAGAGCGGCAGTGTGCGGATATATGACAGCGGCAGTGTGCGGATGTATGAGAGCGGCAGTGTGCGGATATATGAGAGCGGCAGTGTGCGGATGTATGAGAGCGGCAGTGTGCGGATGGATGAGAGCAGCAATGTACGGCTGTATAACTGCATCGGTGTGCGGCTGTATGAGTGCGATGGTGTGCGTCTGTAAGAGTGCGGCAGTGTGCGTCTGTAAGAGTGCGGGGTTGTACGGATGTATAAGAGCGGTGTGTGGATGTATAAGAGCGGGGTTGTACGGATGTATGAGAGCGGCAGTGTGCGGATGTATGAGAGCGGCAGTGTATGGATGTATGAGAGCGGCAGTGTGCGGATGTATGAGAGCGGGGTTGTACGGATGTATGAGAGCGGCAGTGTGCGGATGTATGAGAGCGGCAGTGTATGGATGTATGAGAGCGGCAGTGTACGGATGTATGAGAGCGGCAGTGTACAGTTGTGTGAGAGCGGCAGTGTGCGGATGTATGAGAGTGGCAGTGTATGGATGTATGAGAGCGGCAGTGTGCGGATGTATGAGAGCGGCAGTGTATGGATGTATGAGAGCGGCAGTGTGCGGATGTATGAGAGCGGCAGTGTATGGATGTATGAGAGCGGCAGTGTGCGGATGTATGAGAGCGGGGTTGTACGGATGTATGAGAGCGGCAGTGTGCGGATGTATGAGAGCGGCAGTGTGCGGATGTATGAGAGCGGCAGTGTACGGATGTATGAGAGCGGCAGTGTACAGTTGTGTGAGAGCGGCAGTGTGCGGATGTATGAGAGTGGCAGTGTATGGATGTATGAGAGCGGCAGTGTGCGGATGTATGAGAGCGGCAGTGTATGGATGTATGAGAGCGGCAGTGTGCGGATGTATGAGAGCGGCAGTGTATGGATGTATGAGAGCGGCAGTGTGCGGATGTATGAGAGCGGGGTTGTACGGATGTATGAGAGCGGCAGTGTGCGGATGTATGAGAGCGGCAGTGTATGGATGTATGAGAGCGGCAGTGTACGGATGTATGAGAGCGGCAGTGTACAGTTGTGTGAGAGCGGCAGTGTGCGGATGTATGAGAGTGGCAGTGTATGGATGTATGAGAGCGGCAGTGTGCGGATGTATGAGAGCGGCAGTGTGTGGATGTATGAGAGCGGCAGTGTGCGGATGTATGAGAGTGGCGGTGTACGGATGTATGAGAGCGGCGGTGTACGGATGTATGAGAGTGGCAGTGTATGGATGGCAGCGTCATAGGGAGGGATGTCGGAATGCTGTTATAGGGTTCCTAATACAAAATGGAATCCGTATAGTGGGCGGGGCTGGCACCATGGCACCACGTTGGGCTTGATGGGCAGGTAGTGTGGCAAGCACAACCAAATTGGCATCTGACGTCGCCCGCAGTCCACACTGTTGTGAGGAGTCAGTTAATTTTGACTGTGTAGTGCACTCACAGAGGACCTACCGCCCATCCCCTCCTCGCATCTGAGCAGCAGGTCAGGCTCTTATTTTCTTTTTAATCAGGAGAGGCCGAGTGAACTGTGAGCAGGGGGGCAGAGCTACATGGGACCCAGAGGGGCTGCTGTGCTGTCAGAGAGGGAGAGAGAGATGAAGCTACTGCAGATCCCCAGCTGATTGTGAGGTGCCGGGTTGAATGGTGATGTGATCACCCTTCTCCCTCGCTGCCGCTGGGGACCACATCTAGGCTTCCTCCATCGAGGGCATGCGGCGCAGCAGTGGGCGGCGTGTAATGAGTTTGTCTGACTCATTATACTGCTGCCTGTTGTGGACACCTCCGTCCGTACGGACTGGTGTACATGCCCAGCACAGAGGTGACAGTGTTGGTAGAAGTGCTGCCCAGCTCTGACCCTGCAGGCCTCCCTGATCTGGCTGCGGTTGCTGCTGCTGCAGCCCGAAACCCCTGCCGGTCCCCTCCATAGACTTCTGCCCGTCCAGCGCTGAGGTGATAGGGGTAGCCCAGCTGCAGGAAGGGTATGTCTCTGGCTTTCTCTCCGGCAGGGGAAGGTGACAGCGGCGGAGGAAGTGCTGCCCACCTCAGACACTGCAGGCCTCCCGGATCCAGCTGCGGCCACAGCTGATGCTGCCAGAACCCCCTGCTGCATACTTGCCGATATTCTGGCTGCTCTCTGCGGGAGAGAGCAGCCAGGTCGGCTCAGCAGGGGGGCAGGGGCAGGCTCTGGCGTGGGGAGGAGGTGGACCGTAGGCGGGGCGGGCCAGGAGCGGAGTTACATGTCACATAGTTTAAGCCACGCCCCCGCTCTGTAATGCCGCGATCCCCGGCATTACACTGCAGGGGGCGTGGCTATGACAAGAATCTTGTCTTCAACTGCCCGGACCACCCACTTTACACAGTAAGTGGGCGGACGGGCAGGGTGACAGCTCGTTCCGGGAGACTTGCCTGCTCTTCCGTGGGGCCGGGAGGGTCACCTGATTTTTGGGAGCCTCCCGGCCATTCCGGGAGAGTAGGCAAGTATGCCCTGCTGGTCTCCTTTGTTGACTGCCACATGGCCAGTGCTGAAGTACTGGGGGTAGGCCAGCTACGGGAAGAGTGTCTCTGCCTCGGGCTCTCTCTCTCTGGCAGGGGAAGGAAGGGCTGATTCTCTGGCACATCAGGGAGGGCTAGGCTGCAGGAACACAGCACTGGAAGAAACAGAAGGCCGAACTCATGACCAAAAAGTGAGCAGTGCAGTGATCAGCCCCCTGGTCTTTCCCTCTCTCTGGGTGCAGAGCTGTATTCTACAGAGAGAGCTGGGATGGGAAGAAGGGGAACGGCACCTGACATACACATACACGCGCAACACCTGACACACACACATATACATGTGCGACACCTGACACACACACGTAGCATCAGACACAATAAAATAAACATGCAGCACCTGACACATGCATATACACACAGCACCTGACACATGCATATACACGCAGCACCTGACACATGCATATACACGCAGCACCTGACACATACATATACACGCAGCACCTGACACATGCATATACACGCAGCACCTGACACATGCATATACACGCAGCACCTGACACATACATATACACGCAGCACCTGACACATGCATATACACGCAGCACCTGACACATACATATACACGCAGCACCTGACACATACATATACACGCAGCACCTGACACATGCATATACACGCAGCACCTGACACATGCATATACACGCAGCACCTGACACATACATATACACGCAGCACCTGACACATGCATATACACGCAGCACCTGACACATGCATATACACGCAGCACCTGACACATGCATATACACGCAGCACCTGACACATGCATATACACGCAGCACCTTACTCACACACACATGTACACGCGCAGCACCTGACGCACACTCATGTACACACGCAGCACCTGACGCACACTCATGTACAAGTGCAGCATCTAATGCACACTCATGTACACACGCAGCACCTGATGCACACTCATGTACACACGCAGCACCTGACGCACACTCATGTACACACGCAGCACCTGACGCACACTCATGTACACGTGCAGCATCTAATGCACACTCATGTACACACGCAGCACCTGATGCACACTCATGTACACACGCAGCACCTGACGCACACTCATGTACACGCGCAGCACCTAATGCACACTCATGTTCACACGCAGCACCTGACGCACACTCATGTACACGCGCGTCACCTAATGCGCACTCATGTACACGCGCAGCACCTAATGCACACTCATGTTCACACGCAGCACCTGACGCACACTCATGTACATGCGCAGCACCTGACGCACACTCATGTACACGCGCAGTACCTGACGCACACTCATGTACACGCGCAGTACCTGACACAGACATACGTATTCATGCACAGCACCAGACATACACTTGTACACACGCGGAGCACCTGATACTCTCACACACATATACACCCGCAACACCTGACACACACACACGTGCGGCAGCTGACGCATACACACGCACCATCAGACACACTCATATATACACGCAGCACCTGACACACACACATATACACGCGCAGCACCTGACACCACGCACTCACACGTACAAGCAATGCATTTCACGCCTACCTCCAGCCTCAGTCACAGGCTGCTGCCGCCTACCCCCCTCCCTGCATCAGCTGCAAATGCAGCAAAATATTTTGACCAAAGTCTAAAGGCCCATACACATTAAACGATGTCGCTCTGTGGGCGACATCGTCTAATGTTTCCCCTCCTGGGCCGGCCGGCGGCCGACTGTACACACTGAGCGATATTACCGCTCATATCGCTCAGTGACGTCACGCCCCCGCCAGCCCTGCATGAAGGTCATGGACGACAGTCCACATCCTTCTTGCATGCACTACCGACAGCGACGATTGTTGCCGACCCGCGGGGCCGCGAATCGTTTGTCGCTGGCTGCATACACACTTAACGATAAAACGAGCGACGTCGCTCAAGGAGGGGGAAAATGAGCGACGTCGCTCATTAAATCGTTAAGTGTGTACGGACCTTAAACAATTTGGTTTGGTTAATAAAATTATTTTGCACAGAACAGTGATGTTATACGAACATTTTCATTAAACATTTAAAAAATCAAATGTTTATTCTTACAGTGAAATTTTACATTTCTGAATAAAAAAAATAAATTTAAAAAAAAACGATGAAATTCCATAGACAAAAAACCTTACGGTTTCACATGTCCCATTAAGGCTTCTTAGACATGATCGAAATTTCAGAAACCTGTTGTAACTCTTCCACTCAAACTCCAAAAAGCAATGAAAAAAGCCTTAATGGACGTGTTCCTTGCGCAATACAGATATGGTATGCCATCACAGCCTGTGGTTAAGTGCAGATTCAGCACTCTCACAGAGTGAGATTGCTGTCACTCACACAATGGTGGAGCTGCTAATTCACAGATAAATAAATCATTATCCCGCTCAACAAAGAGGCTAAAATACAACGAATTGGTATATAGCAGCAGAAAAAGTAATAATGAATATGGAGGAGAGATCCTGTGGCCCCAATGGGCACTTACTGAACCGATATGTTCCCTGTGTGGGGGTGGGCTGCGCAGTCCCACCAACCCACTAACCAAACGGCCCGTTTCACCGATGTAGGCTTGTTCACTGGGATAAGCGGGATAATGATGAGCGGGATAATGATTTATTTATCTTTGTGCTGATACTTAATATCAACACTATAATTGTATCAGAGTGATGTAATGCCAATCTTGTAAAAACCCATACAAAGATATAATCTGACTTAGCAAGTGCCCTTTCGGGCCGCAGCATATTATACTTTATTATATTTTCCTATATACAATAATTTATTTTCCTCTCCTGTTTATCTCTGACTATATATTAATTCTCTTTGCACTACCTCTTTTTTTTTCTTGATTGTACCATTCATTTAATTCATATGTTTTGATTTATGAATTTATGTATAATACCAGCATCACATTACAGTGCTATAATGGTAATCATGTGAACACATTATTTCTGCTAGCTGAAACTTTGTTTTCACTGTAATAGAGACAAATATATTAATGTTATTAGTTTAATATTTGCTATCCACATCAGCAAAAAATATTTACTAGCAGTACTATCAGGGGACTATTAGCATCTATTTAAAAGTGTGCTACTAACCAGATATCAGCCCTATCTTATAAGGGAAAATCGATTCTACTTTATATATATTTTTGGTATAAGCACTTGCACTTTGTATATCTTCAATGCTCTCTCATCCACTAATCTGGACAGCAGAAGCATCTTGGTAGTCATACTCTCTCATTCAGCAGATTACGGCCATACTCCACAGGATACGCCTGATCTCGTCTGATCTTGGAAGCTAATCTGTGGCAGGCCTGGTCAGTAACTGCCTGGGGGACCAGCAGCGAATACCAGGTGCAGTAAACAACCCAGCTGAACAGCAGAAGTAAGACACCCTTCTCTTTACTCCATTTTTTCTCTCTTTTTATTCATAAATTAACGTTACATCAAGTGTTAACCTTGTAGATAAACCAATATATACTCACATTTGACAGTAATTTTGTACTCTCAGTCCTTCTTTGCCTGTTGCAATAAGGCCAAAGACATAACAATCAGTGCAACAAAAGCCTTTTGGTGAACACCACTGCCTCAATCTAGAGCAGTAGGTGCTGAAGGACCTATATAGGCAACATTTCTTGATCATATTACATCTCTTTCGTTTTGGAGCAGCAATATCGCGGAGAAATCCAACCGAAATATTATCCCTCTGGGACTCAAATATAACCTATCTTATAATTCAGATAGGATTCCCAGTTTATGTATAAATTACAAATAATTTTTCACCAAGGCGTTCGTTCCTATATATTAGATCACTATATTTTGAGTCACTATATTTTAATATGCTTATTAAAAGTTAAGTTTTAGTGTCTAATTTTCAAATAAGAGTGCCCCAACATAGAGTCTTTCTTCTCTTTCGTTTTGATGTATAATATTTCCAAGAAAATTCCAAAAGCGAATGGTACTCATAAAAACAAATAGTTCTTTAATCCATTCCAACAAAACAAAAGATTTTTCAAATAGAGTTGAAAAGTCTAAGCAACATACATAAAAAATGTGAAAAAATGATTTCCTGTTAAAAAAATTTTTGTTGGCCGTTAAAAGTACAAATTAAAAAAATGTGGAATCTTGCTACTCACAGTCCAGATAATGTCGACGCGTTTCGGTCGTGTGACCTTTGTCAAGACATATCTGGACTGTGAGGAGACTAGGTATTTATGAGGCCACTAGCCTATCTGTGAGTAGCAGGAAGTGGAACGGTCAATTAGCCCACTTCTTGTTCCTTAATAATCCCGATTACAATAATGTATTCAAAATCCAAAATAAATACATAATGCACTATGATACATACAATGTTGTTAACACAGCATTCATAAAATTCACATATTATATGTAGAACATCCGTTCCCGATCGATCGCGCTGAACGGCGCTTAGCCTTATGGGAATCGTAGTTCTCCTACTCCAATATGCAGTCCATATATGGTGTTTCCGCCGGAAGCGGAAATGACGTATCGGCCGCTCGGACCAGCGGAGATTCCCAAAGGCTTCTGGTAGTTGTAGTTTAATACTCCGGATTCGGTCATGAACTGTATTTCTTAACGATAAACAGAATGAATTTAGCAAGGAGGGCAAAGATCGTACATTGTGATACAGCACCACTCAAATTACTGTGCCATAATAAAGTGCCCTACAATGATACAAGGGTTTTTTTTAAGCGATGGTAACGTCAGTCAGAATGTACATAACAATAACAAAACTAATTGCAATGACCCGTGGAAGCCCCTCCCCTCCGTGATCCTCACTAGTCCCCTTGGTAAACATGAGGTTTTACCTGCCATATGGGACCAGTTAATTCTATTGTTTAAAATAGATACTGATGTACCCATATTCCTGATCACTTAATAGCAATACCAATAAGCAATATAATGATGAGCCTAACCATATGCATACATTGTTTCTGTAATCCTGACTAAGACTACATAGTATCTAAATCAGAGATATTATAATGTATTGGCAAAAAATCAAAGGAACCATTTTAGCTCGAAATCACTGTTGAGCCTAGTTGGAATGAGAGTATTATATGTAAAAATCGCCTTCATTTCAGCTTTTGCAAGTTGGGACATTGTGTCCCTATACCGAATATTATTTTTAATATGTTTAATTCCATAAAAGCCCACAATGTCAGAAACTGCACAATTGTGGACCTTTTTGAAATGTAATGAAAGACAATGGGTCTCCAGACCTTTTTTAATATTTCTTATAAGTAAGGAATCGCCTTCCAAGTAAGAAACTTTACGTCCACCTCCTGTAAAGGTTCGAAGAAATCCGATTGCAGGAACTACAGCACCACATTAAGATCCCAAGGTGCCATAGGAGGCACAAAGGGTGGTTGGATGTGCAGAACTCCTTCAAGAAAGTCTGAACCACAGGGATAGCAGCCAATTGTTTCTGGAAGAAAATAGACAAGGCCAAAATCTGTACCTTGATGGAGCCCAAGCGTAGGCCAACACCTGCTTGCAGAAAGAGGAGAAAATGTCCCAGTTGAAACTCCACCGTAGGAAACTTTTTGGATTCACACCAAGACACTTACTTTTTCCAAATTCGATGGTAATGCTTAGACATTACCCCGTTCCTAGCTTGGATCAGAGTAGGAATAACCTTATTCGGAATGCCCTTCTGAGCTAAGATCTGGCGTTCAACCTCCATGCCGTCAAACGTAGCCGCGGTAAGTCTTGATAGGCAAATGGCCCCTGCAGTAAAAGGTCCTCGCGAAGATGAAGAGGCCTCAGATCCTCCAGCAGTAATGCCAGAAGATCCGCGTACCAAGCCCGCCTTGGCCAGTCCAGAGCAATGAGGATCGCCGGAACTCTTGATCTTTTTATTAGTTTGAGAATCCTTGGGATGAGTGGAAGTGGAGGGAACACATACACTGACTGGAACACCCATGGAGTCACCAGGGTGTCCACCGCCACTGCCTGTAGGTCTCGTGAGCTGGAACAGTACCTCTGAAGCTGCTTGTTGAGGCGAGAGGCCATCATGTCTATCTGAGGTATACCCCATCGGCGTGTTACCTCTGTGAATACTTCCGGGTGGAGGCCCCATTCTCCTGGATGGAGATCATGTCTGCTGAGGAAGTCTGCTTTCCAGTTGTCCTCTCCCGGAATGAAGATCGCCGACAGTGCCAGTGTGTGTCTTTCTGCCCAGAGGAGGATTCTTGTTACCTCTGACATTGCAGCCCTGCTCTTCGCTCCACCCTGCCTGTTTATGTAGTACACCGCTGTGACGTTGTCTGACTAAACCTGAATGTCTCGATCTTGCAGAAGATGAGCCGCTTGTAGAAGGCCATTGTATATGGCCCTTAGTTACAGAATGTATATTGGAAGGACCGATTCCTGGCATGACCACTTTCCTTGGAAGTTTTCCCCTTGGGTGACTACTCCCCAACCTTTGAGGCTTGCATCCGTGGTTAGAAGAATCCAATTCTGAATCCCGAACCTGCGGCCCTTCAGCAGGTGAGAAGTTTGCAGCCACCAGAGTAGTGAAATTCTGGCTTTCGGCAACAGGCATATCAGCTGGTGCATGTGAAGATGCGATCCCGACCACTTGTCCAGGAGATCCAGCTAGAAGAACCGTGCATGGAATCTCCGTATTGTAGAGCCTCGTAGGAGGATACCATCTTCCCCAGAAAGTGAATGCATCAATGAACCCATACCCGGGGAGGTTTCAAGACATCCCGGACCATTGATTGGATCACCAATGCTTTCTCCACCGGTAGAAACACCCTCTGCATTTCTGTGTCGAGTATCATCCCCAGGAAGGGCAGTCTCCCTGTCAGTTCCAAATGTGACTTTGGAAAGTTCAGGATCCACCCATGATCCCAGAGTAGTTGAGTTGAGATGCCTCTATCAGCCTATCATCCAGATATGGAATTATGTTCACTCCCAAATTGCAAAGGAGGAGCATCATCTCCACCATGACCTTAGTGAACACCCTCACTGCTGTGGAGAGGCCAAATGGTAACGTCTGGAACTGATAGTGACAGTCCTGTAGTGCAAATCGTAGATAGGCCTGGTGAGGTGGGATCAGATTGGAATGTGAAGGTACGCATCCTTGATATCAAGGGATACTAGGATTTCTCCCTCCTCCAGACCTGAGATCACCGCTCTCAGAGACTCCATCTTGATTTGGAAAACCCTCAAGTAGGGGTTCAACAACTTCAGGTTCAATATAGGCCTTACCGAACCGTCCGGTTTTGGTACCACAAACAGGTTTGAGTAATAACCCTTGGTTTTTGGGTGAGGTGGAACTGGAACAATAACATTTGTTCGTACCAATTTTTGAATGGCTTCCTGTAGAATAGCACTTTCTGTCAGCGAAGCTGGTAAGCCTGATTTGAAGAAACTGTGAGGTAGGAGTTCCTGAAACTCCAGTCTGTACCCCTTGGTAACAATATCCGTCACCCTGAGGTCTAGGCATGATGACGCCCAGATGTGACTGGAATCTTTTAGTCTCGCTCCCACCTGCCTGATCTCCAGACTGAGAGGTCCACCGTCATTCTGAGTATTTGGAGGAAGCAGAACCTGGTTTCTGTTCCTGGGAACCTGTTGGTGCAGGTTTTTTGGATCTTCCCCGACCTCCTCTAAAGAAGGTGGGAGGGGGTTTGGATTTTTTAAACTTTGCGGTCTGAAAGGACTGCAGTGTGGAAGAAGGATAAGATTTCTTAACTAGGGCTGCTGCGGACGGATGAAATGTCGACTTACCCGCAGTTGCAGTGGAAATCCACGCATCCAATGCGTCCCCAGATAGTGCCTGACCTGTGACTGGCATGTTCTCCACACTTTTCTTGGATTCTGCATCCGCAGTCCATTGGCGTAGCCAGAGTCCTCTGCGTGCCGAGATAGCCATGGAAGTAGCAGGCCAATGTCCTTCATGGCCTCCACCATGAAACCTGCTGAATCTTGTATGTGGCGTAAAAACAAGTCAATGTCACTCCTATCCATAGTATCTAAGTCCTCTAGAAAGGTCTCTGACCACTTTACTATGACTTTAGAAATCCACGTACAAGCAATAGTGGACCTTAAAGCCACGTCTGTAGTAGTGTATAGTGATTTGAGTGTAGTCTCAATCTTGCGGTCAGCCGGCTCCTTTAAAGCGATTGAACCAGGGACAGGTAAAACCACCTTTTTAGAAAGCCTAGATACAGAAGTGTCTACTATAGGTGGGTTTTCCCAATTCTTCCTATCCTATTCAGGGAAAGGGAAAGCAAAGAGAATTCTTTTAGGGATCTGGAATTTTTTTCTCTGGGTTTTCCCAGGATTTTTCAAACAAGGAGTTTAACTCCTTTAGAAGCAGGGAAGGTAAGCGAGGACTTCTTATTTACTGTAAAATAAGATTCCTCTACTTGTTCCGGAACCTTCTCAGAAATATGCAAAACATCCCTATTGGCTTAAGTCATTAGCTGCACCCCTTTAGCAAGGGATGCATCCCCCCCCCCTGCATATCCCCATCACCGTCCCCTGTATCAGAGTCGGTATCAGTGTCAGCTTGCATTATCTGGGCAAGTGTACGTTTTTTGGGGTATGTAGGTGGGGTTTTAGATGAAGTAGTGGGAGCTGAATAACTCATACCCACTACAGATTGTCTCAAAACCTGCGTCTCTTTCTCAGTATGTGACATGCTTGTTGAAATCTGGGATATCATTCCCCTTAAAGAATCCACCCATGGGGGTTCAGATTCAGAAGGCTGAGACAGCACATTGCAGTCCTGAGTACATGGAATAGACTCCTCAGGAGAAGATACACACTCTCCATCACAGGACACAGAGTCCTTAGACATGGTAATGTGGATATACACACTTACACACACACACACACACACACACAGGTAAATGTCAGACACAGTTTCCCCCAGAGTACCTTCAGAGAGTCATAGAGTATAAGGAGCCAGCCACACAGCGCCCCTGTAAGCAGTTATTATGATAAATGCCTGGCGCCGACTAACTAACCTTAATAGGGTAATCACTACTATAATCACATCCCCCCCCCCCTGGTACCGCAGAGGTATGCTGCAGTTATGTGGAGGGCAGCGCTCCCTGTCAGCGTCTCTTCCTATGATCTGCAGGGAGAAAATGGCGCTGGTGAGTGCTCTGAAAAGCCCCGCCCCCTGTAATGGCACGGCTTCCCGCACTGATTGTTTATACTGGCCTGAGGATTTTAGTGGTAACAGCGGGATTAGCCCCTGTTACCTGCGTGACCAGTGTAGGGTTTATCAGCGCTGGCTCAGGACGCCCCTCAAAGCGCCTACACTGTGTGTTGCTGAGCCTTCCTGGAGCGCAGCCTGTCAGAGCTGCGCTCCCACCCTTGTGCCGCCATACCCGCTGGTGACCCGTTAACTGGGCCACCGGCGCTATAATAACCACTCTTCTTTCTTCTGGCTCTGTTAGGGGGTGGCGGCCATGCTGCGGGAGTAAAAGCGGACATCAAAACTTGCGATCAGCACCCTCAGGAGCTCAGTGTCCTGTCAGCGGAGTAGAGAACCATTACCTCTTCAGGAAGTTGGTTCCTATTCACGACCCCCCCTAAGTCCCACGAAGCAGGGAGGCTGTTGCCAGCAGCCTTCCTGTAACCTAACTAACTCTAGAAGATAAACTAAGAAAACTCCTAGGAATTCCCCTAGCTGTGACCGGCTCCTCTGGGCACATTTTCTAAACTGATTCTGGTAGGAGGGGCATAGAGGGAGGGGCCAGCCCACACTATTAAACTCTTAACGTGCCAGTGGCTCCCAAAGGACCCATCTATACCCCATGGTACTAAACGGACCCCAGCATCCTCTAGTACATAAGAGAAAGTAGAGTATAACCTAGCAGATGATGATGATGATGATTACAGGGTATTATATGGTATATTGCATGTAAAGTACCTTGTTCCACACCTACTCTGCTGTAGCAATATACCTTATATAAGGGTGAGTAACACATGTACAGGCTTACCCGCGTATAAGCACACACATAAAGGAATGCTACCTTACCAATGCTTCCAGGAGTAACGTTAGGAGACATTTCTCTGATCCATCAGCTCATATGACTGATGTTATTGTTCATCTAGAATCTCCAATTCATACGATATGTTCCCCATCCATTGTTTTACATTGGTGCTGACATAGGACTTGGTGAGTGACTACATCTCCATTTATACTTCATGGATAGTTACCAGTACAAGAGAGAGATATATCTAAGTCTTATTATAATATTACATTTTGTTATTGTGAGTGTTCTCAGGAGGGTGGACACAATGATAGTCTGAGACACAATATTATAAAGCCTTCATTAGAAGTTATGTTTTATTATACACACACATTTATAATTAAGTGTCCCAGAGAGTCGTCTTCTCCTATTGTTTACAAGATTAATATTGTTACAGAAAATGTCACATTTCCATAATGTATTTTATTTCCAGCAGATGGACACACAAGCAGGAATATCTCAGAAGGACATCTAATGGTATCCCAGGATTATGAAATAACAGATAATGACAGTAGACAGGATTCTCCAGGAGATAACCCCATTACCCCAATTATACATCCAGCTCTATCAGCTGATCCCCCTGATCCTGGGAAATATTCTCCTGATCACTCTGATATTGGTGCATCTGTTACAGCTCTGACAGTAGATACAGTGTTTCCGTGTTCTATAGATGCCAAATGTTTTACACAGAGCACAAAGCATATTAATCCACAGACAGGTAAGGCAGGTGAGAGGCCACTGATATGTTCTGAGTGTGGGAAATGTTTTGCACGCAAATCAGTTCTTGTTAGACATAACAGAAGTCACACAGGTGAGAAGCTGTTTTCTTGCTCTGAGTGTGGAAAATGTTGTGTAAGTAAATCACAACTTGTTATACATCACAGAAGTCACACAGGTGAGAAGCCATTTCCATGTTCTGAGTGTGGGAGATGTTGTGTAAGTAAATCACAACTTGTTATACATCTGCGCATTCACACAGGTGAGAAGCCTTTTCCATGTTCTGAGTGTGGGAAATGTTTTGCATGGAAATCACGTCTTGTTATACATCAGAGAAGTCACACAGGTGAGAAGCCATTTCCATGTTCTGAGTGTGGGAAATGTTTCACACGTAAATCATATCTTGTTACACATCAGAGAATACACACAGGTGATCAGCCATTTTCTTGCTCTGAGTGCGGGAAATGTTTTACACAAAAATCACAACTTGTTACCCATCAGCAAAGTCACACAGGTGAGAATGTATTCACATGTTCTGAGTGTGGGAAAAGTTTTGCACACAAATCAGCTCTTGTTATACATCACAGAAGTCACACAGGTGAGAAGCCATTTCCATGTTCTGAGTGTGGGAAATGTTTTGCACACAAATCAGGTCTTGTTATACATCACAGAAGTCACACAGGTGAGAAGCCATTTCCATGTTCTGAGTGTGGGAAATGTTTTGTACGGAAATCACAACTTGTTACACATCACAGAAGTCACACAGGTGAGAAGCCATTTTCTTGCTCTGAGTGCGGGAAATGTTTTACACACAAATCACAACTTGTTACCCATCAGCAAAGTCACACAGATGAGAAGCCATTTCCATACTCTGAGAAGTAAATCAGCTCTTGTTGCACACAATAGACATCACTCAGGTGAGGAACCATTTTAATCTTCTGGAGTATACTTATCATTGCCATGCGTTGTTCTTCAAGGTTCTTATCCTATCTCCTATGCTCTTTGCAATATACATGCTACCGCAGGGTGAAATAATCAGATATCATGCCCTCATCTACTACTGCTGTACAGATGGCCTGTCTTTTGCTCCAGGTACTGAGAACCCAGTACCAATCCTAAATGGTTGTCTAGCTGAGCTCCAGGTGTGGGTGATGCCAGTTGATTAATTAATTAATTAAGTTTAAAATATAGAGAAAAATCTGTGTATTAAAGATATGAAATAAAGCTGTTTAAAAACAAAAGATTTCCGTTGAGTCTTTTTATGTGTCTGTGTATTATCTTATTTCCAGATAATTGTCGCTATGGTGACAGAAACAATTTCCTGTTAATGTGTCATTGTATTGTTCCTTTTGTGTCCAGTAGGTGGGCTCGGAAATGTTATCCTTGCAGCCCCAGTTGCTGGAGAAAATGAAGGAGGAGCTGTTGACGGGTCACGTTCCGCTTGAGCTGACAATTTTCTCACCAGCAGGTCTTTCCTCCTCTGCAGACTTGTGTCCGGAAAGAGAGATACAACGTAGGCTTTATACCTAGGATCGAGCACGGTGGCCAAAATGTAGTGCTCTGATTTCAACAGATTGACCACCCTTGAATCCTGGCAAAGCGAATGAAGGACTCCATCCACCAGTATTTCCAGGGAAGATGTTAAGTCTGAGGGACTATGCACAGGCCCAAATGATAATTGTTTTATGATCCTTCTATGTATGAACCAACCGATAGAGGGAATAATCCGAAAGTGTTAATACCAAAGATTAGCTAATCTGGTTGGAGGTGCGCCATTAAGCAAATTGCAATGACTGGTTAGGGGGTTTAGAATAAACAGCTAGTGGGCTTATATCTAAAGAAGCCTTAATGTGTGGCGCACTCTTTTTTTCTTTATGTTTCATGAATAAATTAAAACATAACTTTTATTATTTTTATTTAAGATAGATTTTTCAATAGGCATGACATAAGGCAATTGATTGTCAGACTGGAAAGACAAAAAAATTAATGAAAGATATAAAATAATTTATATACCAGCACTAACTATGTATGGGTATATGGGTAGAGCAATAACTGATATAAGCAAGAGAAATATAAAAGAGATTTAAACACAGGTTTTATTTATCACATTTATGAGATCCTTTCACAACGGGATTGTGATCTCAGAAAAATACTGATTTACAGCTGCTCCCTGCAGAGTATTACTACTGCATACAGCCTAAGTGCTCCCTGCAGAGCGTCACTACTGCATACAACCTAAGTACTCCCTGCAAAGTGCTACTACTGCATACAACCCAAGTGCTCCCTGCAGAGCGTTACTACTGCATACAACCCAAGTGCTCCCGGCAGAGCGTTACTACTGCATACAACCCAAGTGCTCCCGGCAGAGCGTTACTACTGCATACAACCTAAGTGCTCCCTGCAGAGCGTTACTACTGCATACAACCCAAGTGCTCCCTGCAGAGCGTTACTACTGCATACAACCCAAGTGCTCCCGGCAGAGCGTTACTACTGCATACAACCCAAGTGCTCCCGGCAGAGCGTTACTACTGCATACAACCCAAGTGCTCCCTGCAGAGCATTACTACTGCATATAACCTAAGTGCTCCCTGCAGAGCATCACTACTCCATACAACCTAAGTGCTCCCTGCAGAGCATTATTACTGCATACAACCTAAGTGCTCCCTGCAGAGCGTTACTACTGCATACAACCTAAGTGCTCCCTGCAGAGCGTTACTACTGCATACAACCTAAGTGGGCTTTTCTGGTAACCACTATGTTTTACAATGACCACTTTGTTACTACCCGTAGCGTATCACACGATAAGACAGTGTTACTACCTATAATGTATTACAGTGGGATCGTTCTCAAAGGCACAAAGAAACATATATGTACAATTCAGCACATATGTAATAATATTGGTATTGAGAGGGAAATGTTTTCCTATAACCAAGTATATCATTTATATATCATTCCCCCTCTTTTGCCTATATCGTTGGTGGATGTGTAGGCTTGAATGGCCTTTTGCTGCTGCTCCATCCTCTAAATTAGTGGTTCTCAAACTCGGTACACAGTGCATGTTCTGCAGGTAACCCAGCAGGTGTACTCATTACTCACTGACACATTTTAAAAGGTCCACAGGTGGAGATAATTATCTTGTGATTCTGTGAGGAGACCTGGAAAACATGCACTGTGTGGGGTCCTGAGGACCGAGTTTGAGAACCTGTGCTCTAAATCATATAGAGCGTATGATTCGAAGAGTGGTTCGCTGTAAGAGAACCCACTCCAGAGATAATTGGTCAACCAATTAACTCTGGAATGGGATCTCTTAGAGCAGGGCTGGCCAAACCGGTCCTCGAGATCTACCAACAGTTCATGTTTTCCAGGCCTCCTGGAGATCTGTAGAATTGTCAGATAGGAATGAATGCAGAACATTAATTAGTAATGACTACACCTGTGCACCAGCTAGGTGGCCTGGAAAATGTGCACTGTTGGTAGATCTCGAGGACCGGTTTGGCCAGCCCTGTCTTAGAGCGAACCTCTCTTCTTTTGTGGATGCTCATTTACAGAAATATGTTATCTCTTTACCTTCACACATTAAAGACACAACTCACTTTTTACTAGAGATGTGCACCGGAAATTTTTCGGGTTTTGGATTCGGTTCTGCGGACGTGTTTTGGATTCAGACGCATTTTGACAAAACCTTCCTGAAAATTTTTTGTCGGATTCGGGTGTATTTTGGATTTGGGTGTTTTTTTTTTACAAACAACCGTCAAAAACCGCTTAAATCATAGAATTTGGGGGTCATTTTGATCCCATAGTATTATTAACCTCAATAACCATAATTTCCACTCATTTCCAGTCTATTCTGAACACCTCACACCTCACAATATTATTTTTAGTCCTAAAATTTGCACCGAGGTCGCTGGATGGGTAAGCTAAGCGACCCAAGTGGCCGACACAAACACCTGGCCCATCTAGGAGTGGCACTACAGTGTCAGACAGGATGGCACTTCAAAAAAATAGCCCCCAAACAGCACATGATGCAAAGAAAAAAAGGCGCAATGAGGTAGCTGTGTGACTAAGCTAAGCGACCCAAGTGGCCTACACAAACACCTGGTCCATCTAGGAGTGGCACTGCAGTGTCAGACAGGATGGCAGATTTAAAAAATAGTCCCCAAACAGCACATGATGCAAAGAAAAATGAAAGAAAAAAGAGGTGCAAGATGGAATTGTCCTTGGGCCCTCCCACCCACCCTTATGTTGTATAAACAGGACATGCACACTTTAACAAACCCATCATTTCAGCCACAGGGTCTGCCACATGACTGTGACTGAAATGACGGGTTGGTTTGGGCCCCCACCAAAAAAGAAGCAATCTATCTCTCCTTGCACAAACTGGGAAGATGTCCACCTTCTCCTCATCCTCCGATTCCTCACCCACTTTTACTATGTACATCCCCCTCCTCACAGATTATTAATTCGTCCCCACTGGAATCCACCATCTCAGGTCCCTGTGTACATTCTGGAGGCAATTGCTGGTGAATATATCTACGGAGGAATTGATTATAATTCATTTTGATGAACATCATCTCCACATTTTCTGGAAGTAATCTCGTTGCTGACAAGGTGAGCGGCTGCACTAAACACTCTTTCGGAGTACACACTGGAGGGGGGGCAACTTAGGCAAAATAAAGCCAGTTTCTGCAAGGGCCTCCAAATTGCCTCTTTTTCCTGCCAGTATATGTACGGACTATCTGACGTGCCTACTTGGATGTGGTCACTCATATAATCCTCCACCATTCTTTCAATGGTGACAGAATCATATGCAGTGACAGTAGACGACATGTCAGTAATCGTTGGCAGGTCCTTCAGTCCGGCCCAGATGTCAGCACTCGCTCCAGACTGCCCTGCATCACCGCCAGCGGGTGGGCTCAGAATTCTTAGCCTTTTCCTCACAGCCTCAGTTGCAGGAGAATGTGAAGGAGGAGCTGTTGACGGGTCACGTTCCGCTTGACTTGACAATTTTCTCACCAGCAAGTCTTTGAACCTCTGCAGACTTGTGTCTGCCGGAAAGAGAGATACAACGTAGGTTTTAAATCTAGGATCGAGCACGGTGGCCAAAATGTAGTGCTCTGATTTCAACAGATTGACCACCCGTGAATCCTGGTTAAGTGAATTAATGGCTCCATCCACAAGTCCCACATGCCTAGCGGAATCGCTCTGTTTTAGCTCCTCCTTCAATCTCTCCAGCTTCTTCTGCAAAAGCCTGATGAGGGGAATGACTTGACTCAGGCTGGCAGTGTCTGAACTGACTTCACGTGTGGCAAGTTCAAAGGGTTGCAGAACCTTGCAAAATGTTGAAATCATTCTCCACTGCGCTTGAGTCAGGTGCATTCCCCCTCCTTTGCCTATATCACAGTTAGCTGTATAGGCTTGAATGGCCTTTTGCTGCTCCTCCATCCTCTGAAGCATATAGAGGGTTCAATTCCACCTCGTTACCACCTCTTGCTTCAGATGATGGCAGGGCAGGTTCGGGAGTGTTTGCTGGTGCTCCAGTCTTCGACACGCGGTGGCTGAATGCCGAAAGTGGCCCGCAATTCTTCGGGACACCGACAGCATCTCTTGCACGCCCCTGTCATTTTTTTAAATGTCTGCACCACCAAATTCAATGTATGTGCAAAACATGGGACGTGCTGGAATTTGCCCACATGTAATGCACGCACAATATTGGTGGCTTTGTCCGATGTCACAAATCCCCAGGAGAGTCCAATTGGGGTAAGCCATTCTACAATGATGTTCCTCAGTTTCCGTAAGAGGTTGTCAGCTGTGTGCCTCTTCTGGAAAGCGGTGATACAAAGCGTAGCCTGCCTAGGAACGAGTTGGCATTTCCAATATGCTGCTACTGGTGCCGCCGCTGCTGTTCTTGCTGCGGGAGGCAATATATCTACCCAGTGGGCTGTCACAGTCATATAGTCCTTAGTCTGCCCTGCTCCACTTGTCCACATGGCCGAGGTTAAGTGGACATTGGGTACAACTAAATTTTTTAGGACACTGGTGACTCTTTTTCTGAGGTCTGTGTACATTCTCGGTATCGCCTGCCTAGAGAAATGGAACCTAGATGGTATTTGGTACCGAGGACCCAGTACCTCAAGCAAGTCTCTAGTTTCCTGTGAATTAACGGTGGATACCGGAAACACGTTTGACACCACCCAGGCTGCCAAGGCCTGAGTTATCCGCTTTGCAGCAGGATGACTGCTGTGATATTTCATCTTCCTCGCAAAGGACTGTTGGACAGTCAATTGCTTACTGGAAGTAGTACAAGTGGTCTTCCGACTTCCCCTCTGGGAGGATGATCGACTCCCAGCAGCAACAACAGCAGCGCCAGCAGCAGTAGGCATTACACTCAAGGATGCATCGGAGGAATCCCAGGCAGGAGAGGACTCGTCAGACTTGACAGTGACATGGCCTGCAGGACTATTGGCTTTCCTGTGTAAGGAGGAAATTGACACTGAGGTAGTTGGTGGTGTGGTTTGCAGGAGCTTGGTTACAAGAGGAAGGGATTTAGTTGTCAGTGGACTACTTCCACTGTCACCTAAAGTTTTTGAACTTGTCAATGACTTCTGATAAATGCGCTCCAGGTGACGTATAAGGGAGGATGTTCCGAGGTGGTTAACGTCCTTACCACTACTTATTACAGCTTGACAAAGAAGAAACACGGCTTGACACCTGTTGTCCGCATTTGTGTTAAAATAATTCCACACCGAAGAGGTGATTGTTTTTGTAATTTGACCAGGCATGTCAATGGCCATATTCGTCCCACGGACAACAGATGTCTCCCCGGGTGCCTGACTTAAACAAACCACCTCACCATCAGAATCCTCCTTGTCAATTTCCTCCTCAGCGCCAGCAACACCCATATCCTCATCCTGGTGTACTTCAACAGTGACATCTTCAATTTGACTATCAGGAACTGGACTGCAAGTGCTCCTTCCAGCACTTGCAGGGGGCGTGCAAATGGTGGAAGGCGCCACCTCTTCCCGTCCAGTGTTGGGAAGGTCAGGCATCGCAGCCGACACAATTGGACTCTGCTTGGGGATTTGTGATTTAGAAGAACGCATAGTTCTTTTCTGTGCTTTTGCCAGCTTAAGTCTTTTCATTTTTCTAGTGAGAGGATGAGTGCTTCCATCCTCATGTGAAGCTTAACCACTAGCCATAAACATAGGCCAAGGCCTCAGCCATTCCTTGCCACTCCGTGTAGTAAATGGCATATTGGCAAGTTTACGCTTCTACTCAGACGCTTTTAATTTTGATTTTTGGGTCATTTTACTGAACTTTTGTTTTTTGGATTTTACATGCTCTCTACTAAGACATTGGGCATCGGCCTTGGCAGACTACGTTGATGGTATTTCATCATCTCGGCCATGACTAGTGGCAGCAGCTTCAGCACGAGGTGGAAGTGGATTTTGATCTTTCCCTATTTTATCCTCCACATTTTTGTTCTCCATTTTTTAATGTGTGGAATATATGCCAGTATCAATAGCAATGGCCTACTATTATATATACTGTGCACAACTGAAATGCACCACAGGTATGGATGGATAGTATACTTGACGACACAGAGGTAGGTAGAGCAGTGGCCTACTGTACCGTACTGCTATATATTATATACTGGTGGTCAGCAAACTGTGCAAAACTGAAATGCACCACAGATATGGATGGATAGTATACTTGATGACACAGAGGTGGGTAGAGCAGTGACCTTCTGTACCGTACTGCTATATATTATATACTGGTGGTCAGCAAACTGTGCAAAACTGAAATGCACCACAGGTATGGATGGATAGTATACTTGACGACACAGAGGTAGGTAGAGCAGTGGCTTACTGTACAGTACTGCTATATATTATATACTGGTGGTCAGCAAACTGTGCAAAACTGAAATGCACCACAGGTATGGATGGATAGTATACTTGACGACACAGAGGTAGGTAAAGCAGTGGCCTTCTGTACCGTACTGCTATATATTATATACTGGTGGTCAGCAAACTGTGCAAAACTGAAATGCACCACAGTTATGGATGGATAGTATACTTGACGACACAGAGGTAGGTAAAGCAGTGGCCTTCTGTACTGTACTGCTATATATTATATAATAGTGGTCAGCAAAATTATGCACTGTACTCCTACTATATATACTACAATGCAGCACAGATAAGGAGCGTTTTTCAGGTAGAGAACGTATAATACTGGTGGCACTGGTCAGCAAAACTCTGCACTGTCCTCCTACTATATAATACTGCTGGTCCCCAGTCCCCACAATAAAGCAGTGTGAGCACAGATATTGGAATGTGAGAGAGAAGAGACAGAAGGAAGTCTGTATTGTTGACGCACTGAAGAGATATGAATTTATTCTAAAATATAACCTTTATTTGATATGCATTAAAATAAAGTTGATTATCGTCCTGAACAACAGTGAAACATAAGAGTTAAAATGACAATACTAACAAATATGTGAAAAGACTGGAAAATTGTGAATAAAGAGTTAAAAATGTGTCCACATGTGTTTCACGTCTGATTCTTAGGAGTTGCTGAAATGACTTATGTATCAACGGTCTTTATCCAATATCACAAGCTAGGATGTTGGAACCCGCTATATTACATCAATGGTCTAGATATTTACTCATTCATGTGTGTGTCTTCTTCACTCCATGAAGATTACCATCTGACAGGTACTCCCCCTTGTCCAGTAGAGATATGTGGACTGTGGGTTCAAATAGATGCACATATATCACCCAATTCTAAATAAGGTAGTCTTTGAGTATATGTAGTTGCTTTAGTCTTAATTTTTTCTATTATTGTAGGTATAATTCTCTGCTGAAATACAGATCTCCAAGCATCAGGAGTCCTACGCACTAACTATACCTTCAAAAGATCTATTGTATGTGTGGGTAGCTTCGGAGGTTATAATAAAACCCCACTTTAACAGAAAACGGCCTACGTGTATATTACACACCGGCTTTGTTTGTCCGGAGTATGACTATAAATTGCTTATATTAGGGGTATAGCAGCCCCAAATGTTCTTAGAAAGCAATCCACCTGTAGACGCAATTCATTTCCTGTGCTTCTATAATGTATTGACACTGAGGATTATTATGTGTGTCCTCAAATAGTTAATGTATTTCTCATTTACATACTGATTTCCCATTGTTCAATGTAAGTCACTGTTGTACCATTAAAGGAATAGACCTTATTTGATTGGTTGATAGTAACAGTGAAGTTAATAGTGGGGTATAACAATCCAAGCTTTAATATAGAGTGACCCACACATATGTTGGTTATGGTAGCCTTAAGGAATAGTTCCTATTTTTTGGCTACCAAAATGTATAGAATAATAACTGATAGGTATAGTGCTTGGTGTCACTTAATTATTCTTAAATTGTCTCAGATATAGGGAAATATATTTATTATTTATGTAGGTTTTATTGCATTCATCAGAAAACCTTAATTTATAAAGCAACTACTAATGGGGAGTCCTGTTATAATTTTAAATCAGTGGTAGTCCTAAAATAAAATTGTGTATCAGTATTGCGGGTATCTCAACAGGTGTGTGTCATGATGTCATATGTCCTAGCTGTCATTTATGCCACAGTCACAGAGATATAACTTTTATTAATGAGAATCACAGTTTTAACATAGATTCTGTTTGCTGGTAGCTACTTCAATAATGTCTTTAGGACACGTAACTGCCCTCTGGCTCCTATATATTGCCAGTTCAGTAACTGCAGTATGTTATATTCTGTGTATAGAATTGAAACATGCAGCTGCTACTGGCTTCTCAATGTTGCCAGTTTATTCCTATGTAACAATATGATGGTATTGCTGTCTCAGATATCTGAATATGTTACAATTATACACGGTTGTACCTGTTTTGTTGCAGCACTGCTGATGTCTATAGCTAGCAGCACAGTATCAAGAATTTGTTACACTCTACTAGCAGTCATTAAATATATCCATTTGAATAGCTGGTGTAAACTTAGCTGCAGCTTAGACAGTCTCCCTCTTCCTAAAGACTGTTAGTGAGGGCTATTGATTGTCACCATATTTGAATATATAGATTTTTAGAGATTTGGCAATCAGTGTCCCTTCATCTAATATGTGTATTCAGCCCTTTATGCTAAGATCCTTGTCATTCACGGCTGACAGCTAGTTTCCTATATCCAAAGAGAGATGTTCTGGATATTCCAACTGAAAACTAGACTCCCCATGGGCTTCAATGAGGGATATGAGATCGCCCCATTCTTATAAGAGAAGTACCCCCTCCAAAACTCTTCTGATTGCAGACAAGCTACTTCTTCCTTTTCCAAGCACGATTCACCTGATCGGATTTATTCTATTCCGATTATCACTATATGTAAAACACTGTATATAGTTGCTAATGATCCTAATAAAAATCTTTAATAGTATGTGCCTGACTAATTTCACTATATGGTACAGTCATACCGCACTGGTCTTACGCCCAATCCTGCCCGATCTTGGAAACTAAGCAGCGTTGGGCCCAACCAGTACCAAGTGGGTAACCACTTGTGAAGATTGGGTACTGTATAAGAGCGAGCCTTGTCAGGCTCCGAATAATATTAATATATGTATACACGTTTAAATCGTCACTGCACAGTAGTTTATTATAATTGTAATTAATTAAGTATATAATCAATCTTCACTATCAGTCATACACAGATGCACTTTCTATATATGTCACTAAGAATTAGTATATGACTGATTAGTCTCACCATTTCACCAGTTTTAATCCTCCTCTATATAATTCCACACTATTTAGCACATATGCACATAACTAATGTCGGATGTCATTTTAAACCTATATATCTTCACCGACTATCACCACTTTTATAACTATCCTCATTTTTATGCCTATATGACGGGTACATTATTTTTTCGCTATACCCTAAACCCAAAATAGGTTTAAAATATTCTGATATATGCTACAAAGCGACTAGTATAAATATAATATTATATGGATTAACTCCACAATTAACCTATATCCTCCACCTCGATATATAAGTAGAAACACCCTGTTTCCGCAGTAATTCCCATCTATATTATTACCAGGCTACCCCAATATAAAGTATTAGACTACAGTATAATAATTAAAAATCCTTTAATAAAATAGACACTAACGTATGCATTTCTTTATTTCTACTTTTATATATGTGCGCTGTTTCCAATACGGAATTCTGCACTGTTATATGCCCTGGATGTTAAAGACTTCAATAAGATGGCCGCCGCAATGATTGATAAACCTGCCTCAATATAAACACAGATGATAATTCCAGCTGTCAAAGAGTGAAATCCAGCACTGCTACACGTCCTAGATATTAAAGACTTCTATAAAATGGCCGCCGCGATGATTGACAAGCCGCCCAGCCTATACACGCTACAGACGAGGATCCTGTCCGTGACCGGAAGTGACGCGACGGCAAGAGCGGAAGCGGTGCAGAGAAATATAAACACATTGATCCGCTGACCGGAAGCGTGACGCTAACGCGCACGCGCAATAAGAAGACTCCTACACAGGAAGTGAGGCGGAAGTGACGTTGAGCCCGTCCCCGGACTGTTTTCACATATATTATACATTCTGAACCTCGTTTTTTTTTTAATAAGTCCTCTGAGGTTGTTATTTATACCGCATTTAGATCGCAAATGCCGGATCCTATCCGGTAAGGGAAACGTGTCCTTACCGGGTGGGATCCGGCATTTGCGCTCTATTGCAGGCTTTCCGACCCGGCAATATACCGGGTCGGTTGCCATAGCAACGGAGCTCAGCAGCAGCAGCAGGGGCGGGGTGGAGGCGGTGTCGGGAGATGAGCTCATCTCCTGCGCCGCCTCTTCCTATCTTGTGAATGGGAACCATGTCGCATCGACACGGCTCCCATTCACACCGCACCTGACCCGGTAATCAACCCGGGTAAAACCCTTCTTTTTTACCGGGTTGATTTACCTTGTCAGGCGACCTGCTAAATCGGCCAGTGTGCTTTCACATCGCACACTGACCCGGGTCGACACGGCAATATGCCGTGTCGATACCGGGTTATTTGTGCGATGTGAAAGGGGTATTAGTGTACTACCACATGCTTATGCCTATGTTAAAAAACTTACATGGAGTAATAGTATCAGTCCTTACAGGAAGTGATGTCACAATTATCCATTCCTAATTACATGTGCTATAAATAAGAGTGCCTGTCCAGTGGTCCCATACCCCTTGATGAAGTCTGAGTGACGAAACGCGTTGGGTGTACCTCCATTGACTCTCCACTTTTTAAAAAGATAAGCAGCACTCTCTTATCCGATATTTTATTATTTATTGCCTTTTATTATATGTAATTTATCGATTTTTTAGCTATCCTTTTACCTGTTATTAGTTAATAGCATACGCCCTCCGGCTTTTAAACCACCCTGATATTAATTATAGTTGGTTTTATATTATATATTTTTTTTTATATTGCATAAATAAATGTATTGTTATTTTACACGTATCCAGTAAGTTTTCTCATATATATCATATTCTACCAGACACCGTTGGTCACTGAAACCCTTATCCCCCCTTTTTTGCATTCTTTAATTAAGGCAGTTTATCCCTGCCTAATACTTAAGGGTTAGCTGACGCCTTGAATCACTTTAGGAGTGTCTGATCTTGTTGCATTTTTTTATTTTCATTATTCTATTTCACACACACCTGTGGCGCCATACTTCCTCTACCCAATATATATATATATATATATATATATATATATATATATATATATATATATGCACTTTAGGTATTATCTGAGAAATAATAATTATATGGATTTTGTTGTATTATGTATATATATTTCTCTATATGTGAGATGAGGATTCCTTATTGCTCTTAGTTTGGTCTATTAAGTGGATGTGAGTAAAATACTACAGCTGCTTGTAATAATTAATCATCCTTCTCCGCTGTTTGTATTAAGTCATTATCCTGGATCCTTAAATATAGCTGGACACAGACTTCACTTTATTCTACCTTTCTCTGATGAAACGACCAGTGCCAAGGTCGAGAAACGCGTTAGTTATGGCTACTTGAGTGACCTTCCATCACAGAGCATCTACCTATTATCCCTGGATGACTTCTTTAAAGGCTGCCCTAGCCGCCAGCAGCCTGATACAAATACCCGTGCACTATCTGAGCCCACAACGGATTCTCCAGCTGCACTGCCTGGGAAGCCCAGACAGTACAAAACACGGCGTCTCACAGCGGCACAGCTTCCGGCAGCGCCTGTATCCAGACGGCGGGCTCATCAGCTCCTGGTGCCCAGACAGTGCAACACACGGCGGCTCACAGCGGCACAGCTTCCGGCAGCACCTGCATCCAGACAGCGGCTCATCAGCTCCTGGTGCCCAGACCGCGGAACATACGACGGTTCATAGTGGCACAGCGTCTGGCAGCGCCTGCATCCAGACGGCGGCTTTTCAACTCTTGGTGCCCTCAGATTATACAATGGTTCAGCCTTGTGGCGAGACCCTGACCTTACAGGACCCTCTAGTCTCACGGCGGGAGACTTACTTACGGGACCCCGCAGTTCTGCAGCACGGCTACTAGTTCCCCTTTGAACATAACAGGTACTTTAATCGGTCCATTTATGACCATTTATTTCCACTGGCTGCTGGATATTAATACATCTTTGGAAACAGAGTGAGTTCAACAGCTTTAAATATCAAATAGGCTGGCCAGCCTGAAAATTGTACTTAATATCAATCAAGTTTCTGTAATATGAAACAACAAATATTTGACATTCTTTTATACAAAGTATCATATCAAGCTACTCTATAGGAGTGTGACACAATCTCTGTTTATCATTCGAGCCTCTTGAAATGAGGTATCGATATGGACATTGGTAGATGTATATTTTAATTGATTGTTCCATTTAATGTTAAACAAAATGTGGTCATTCTGAGGATGTGTTTTATGTTTATTAATTGAAGTATTAAACCTTTTAATTTATATTTAATTTATAGTCATCCTTTTTGCGCACTTATTGGTAATTGTCCAGTTGTTTGTATCTTTATTGAAGGGTTGGCAATTTCCCCTCTTTTCCAATATATGCCGCATTAGGGAATTCCCCAGGATTTAAAGGTACTGGCGCCTTTTTCTTCTTCTCAGGAAGAAATTGTCCAAGGTGAGATGTTCATTGGAAAGGGGGATCGATAGTCTGTTTCTCCCCCTACACAAATTCCAGTAAATAGAAACCAGTTGCTGATAGGGTCCTCATTAGGTACATGGTGGTCACGGAGTGAGTCGTGGTACGTCAGCGGAGAAGGAGTGGGTGTAAGCGCTCGGAGAACTTACACCGTCTGTTCATTGTGCCGTTGAGTATTGTGTTTAAAAAGTCTGCAATGGGATCCAATTGCACAAGCGGAAGACATACAACAGTCAGGGTTCAGGCTGAAGAGGTGCAGCCGAAAGGGTCAGCAAGGTTGATAATGTGTGGGAAATATGGGCCCTCATTCCGAGTTGTTCGCTCGCAAGGCGAATTCAGCAGAGTTACACACGCTAAGCCGCCGCCTACTGGGAGTGAATCTAAACTTCTTAAATGTGCGACCGATGTATGCGCAATATTGCGATCACAAACGAGTTAGCAGTTTCTGAGTAACTCCAGACTTACTCTGCCTGTGCGATCAATTCAGTGCTTTTCGGTCCCGGCTGACGTCATAAACACACCCAGCGTTCGCCCAAGCACTCCCACCGTTTCTCCAGACACGCCTGCGTTTTTTCCGGAAACGGTAGCGTTTTCAGTCACACGCCCCTAAAACGCCGTGTTTCCGCCCAGTAACACCCATTTCCTGTCAATCACAATGCGATCGCCGGAGCGATGAAAAAGCCGTGAGTAAAATTACTTTCTTCATAGTAAAGTTACTTGGCGCGGGGGGCGTGGTTTGGCTGGCAAAGAAGGTGGCTGTGTTTTACTTCAGCTCCTCTGGGAAACACACAAACAGAGCCTTTAAAAATCCCCTACCTAGCCCATACACGGCCGAGAGGCAACCCAGCAAACCCCTTTACCCGGCTGCCACAATCTGGGGAGTCCCGCGGAGTCGGGAAGTGCTTTTAAGCACTTCTGCGGATTGCGGCCTTCTCCCCGGATAGAAGCCGGGGCCTAAAGTTGAAGGAGAGCCCGGATCGCTTCACCCGTTAGTAGACCGCCGCTGCGTGAGGGCGCCCGGCGGTTCCCACCACACCACCTGTACTCACCAAGCCTCGGCTGAGGAACAAAGGACGGGTCCGGCATCAGAGGGTAAGTCCGCTCCACGCACGGAGCTCGGGCTGTGACTGAAGCGACGGTCCTTGACGGCCGCAACCCACGTGACCCCGCTGGTCTATCCACGGCCCTGCAGCGCAGCACTGTGCGCTCTGCTACGCGGACCGCCCGGCGACCCAGTTAGCGGCTGACAGCACCCGCTCCCCCCTACATTCTACAGGCGCTGGAGCTCTCCCCTCGGCCTTGGGCTGCGTCGCCCCGGGAGACCTCTCCCTGCTACACGAGGCGGAGGCCCTGGTGGGGCTGACATCATCTATACGCCAGCTGCTTCCCTCAGCGCCCACTCACGCCCTACTGCCGCATACAGGTACGGCCTATCCCTCCATAGGAGGCCGGGGACAAAAGTGGGGACTCCCCCCTGGAGCAGTGTCGACACTCGGCCGAGTGACACACTCCTGCTTGGGGACCCAGAGACGAAGCCTGCATTTGCCCACAGCGAAAGACAGAGGCAAGAGTAGAGGGAGACCGCGGGACGTGAGGACGCAGGCCCCTCTGATCCTCGCAATAGAGGTGCGACGGCGGTGACGGAGGTCCAGGATACCCGCAGGCCAGACGGAGACGACGGCTGGTAGGTTCTTTACTGGCCTGCCAGTCCCTAGTCCCCCGGCGGCTCAGCGGCATTCATTGTGCCTCCCCCGCCCGCTATATTCACGCCAAAGAGGCGCCCAACTAGAGCTCGTCACCCGAGGCCTCCACTCCCCGCATCCATAGGCAGGGGACTGAAGTTTGGAGGAAGCCCGGCCGCGAGTTCCGGGACCGGAACGAAGACACGGCGGGTCCCCCAAAATATTCGCCTTCAATCACCTTCCGCAGCCGTAGGATCCCTCTCCACCTGTGGCAGACCTAATACCTGATAAATATCAGCAATCAGTATAAATGATATTGTACTTATTGAAGATCAGTGGGCTCAGGGCCTAATTCCCAGAGACAGTGCCTTCTGAGATCCATATCTTGAGCTGGAGCACCCTCTAGTGGCCGATTCATATACAGAGTTATACATAAGTCATTTAAATCCCTTTTACACTTCACTGATAGAGTCTTTAAGGGAAGTGGGTCGCTCCCTGGGAGTCGACAGTGCAGATGCCTTATGTCTACCTCTACATTACCGAAGAAAAGGGATGTGAGGCCCACCATGTGCCTGCTACCGTAACAACGATCACCAACTAATGACGTGCTAGTGCCATTCCATTGGGAGTCATCATACTATAGGCACTTCATAGCGCAACAAGCAATTCTAAATCTATACTCATGACATCTTCTGCAATCAAGTATACATCCAATCATTTATAAGCATGGTGAGATCCGGGAAAAAGAAAGGCAACACCGCACAACCTAAAGAGACCGCGACCCAACCGGGAATGAGATCGTTTCTACAATCTACACCTGCAAGGCTATCTGAAAACCTTTCTCCCTCCAGCCCCTCATCCTGTCATTCTGCTTCCTCTGCTTCCCCGTCAATGATGGAACAACCCACCTCACACACACACAGCGACACCGCTCTTCAAGATATCCTGCAATATATGAAAACACTCCCTACTAAGAAGGATATCCAAGATACCATACGAAAAGAGCTGGCATCAATCAAACAAGATATCTCCCAGCTTTCTGATAGAGTAGACTCCCTGGAGGATCACAGAGCCTCCACTGTTAACTACCTGGGGTCCTTAACAGACGCTATCAAATCCCAATCAGATGAGATCAGATCGCTACGATCCCGTGTATTGGATTTGGATAACAGAGGGAGGAGGAATAACATTCGGGTGAGAGGCATCCCAGAGGAAGTTCCCCAGACGGGCATAGTGGATGCTTTGACGACAATCTTTAACACGATTCTGGGCAAAGATCCAGCTGCCACCATAACATTTGACAGAGCCCATCGCGCTCTAAAACCAAGGGGGCTTCCCTCAGATCGACCCCGAGACATCATATGTCGCCTGCATTACTATTCCCAAAAGGAAGAAATCATGAATAAAGCGCGACATATTGACGACTTGAAACACAACGGTGACCCTATCTCCGTCTTTCAAGATCTCTCCTGGCACACTCTGCAACAAAGGAAGATTCTTCGCCCCCTGACGGAGGAACTCCGCAAGCGACAGCTGAAATACAGATGGGGTTTCCCTTTCAGCTTACAGGTATCCTCCTCAGGCAAGATATATTCACTCCACACTACATCCGACCTTCCCACTTTCTGCTCAGGACTCGGTCTCCCACCCTTAAAGGTCCCAGATTGGGACTTTACCTTCCCGGATCTACAACCACCACAGCCTTCGAGAGGGGGAGAGTCATGGCAAGTGGTCACCAGTCCTCAAAAGAAACCCTCAAAACCACTTTCTGCACACCAGGATCATCCCCCCACCTGAAGAATCCGATTTCCAACACCTTGCTGAGTGATCCTTGCTGTTTTCTCTAGGTGGACTGAATACCCTGACTGTGAGATACCGGGTGAGACACGTTACACGCGGCCTAGGGCCAACTTATCCTCGTTTTACTATGTCCCCCTTTCCTTCTCGCCCCCCCCGGTTTCATTTTCGGTCCCGGAATTCAGCAATGGGACATTGGCAGAAGATAGTTACTTGTTTCTACCGATTTACACTGTTAGTCATTATAAGTTTTACTAAGTTAAAATTGCACTATTACAACATTTAAGCTAAAAATAAGTGCCTGTAAGGGTGACTCCCTTACCCCGATCCCGCACACGGCCATTGTGCCACATGGGGATGCTGGTTAACAAACCTACCTGCTTCTCCATTGCGGATGTTATTATGTTTACGATGTTTCTATTATTTGTAACTTGCTCTTTTCATCACTCTTTTTCTTCTTATAGTTTTTCTATTTCTTTGGGTGAACTGTCCGAGTGCTACGCCTCACTGTGCTATGATACAACGTGATGTCTTTTTCAGGGGTAATCAAACTCACCTCGATTAATGCAAAGGGTCTTAACACCCCCGAGAAAAGATCCCATTTACTTCGGACACTACGATCCGACAAAGTGGATGTGGCTCTAATCCAGGAGACACATTTTAAGATCTCTGCTCGAGGCCCCTCATTGGTGAATCCAAAATATCCCCTGGCTTTCTACTCTAACAACCCTGAAGGTAAATCTAAGGGGGTTGCTATAATTTTCTCCAAGGCCCTCCAGGTATCTAATGTCTCGGTCCATAAACTTATCCCTGGGAGGTTACTGGTAGTCCAATGTAATATATTTTCCCAGACATACACCCTCATATCCCTTTACGCTCCAAATCAAGGACAAATCCCCTTTTTTCGATCTTTTCTTCCCCGGCTTGAAGCCCTAGCGATGGGTATAGTGGTTTTAGGTGGCGACCTCAACTGGTCCATGGACCCCTCCATCGACACCTCTCCCCCAGCCCCTAGATTTTCCGAACACAAGCATCGACAGGTCAGGAAGATTTTCCACGAACTTCAACTTGCTGACACCTGGCGGGTCACACATCCCACTGATAGAGATTTCTCTTTTTTCTCACACCCACATCAGGTTTATTCACGCCTTGACTACATGTTCTTAAGCCATAGACACCTCCCCCTAATCGTAGATGCCTCTATTGGCTCCATCACGTGGTCGGACCATGCCCCAGTATCCTTGTCCCTATCGGCTCCATCTCGTGCCCTCGGCCCTTGGACCTGGCGCCTTAATGAATCGCTCCTATATGATGCATATTGTAAATCAGAATTGGATAGGACATTGTCCGACTACTTTGATATTAATGACACAGGAGAAGTATCCGAAATTACGATTTGGGAAGCACACAAATGTGTTATACGAGGTAAACTGATCCAACTAGGTTCGTTTGTGAAGAAAAACAGTCAGGCCTTGATCACTACATTACTACACAAAATTCACACCTTAGAAACCCGCCACAAATCCTCCCTGACCCCATCGGATTTGATGGAGCTGTCTGCGGCCCGAACACAACTCCGAATAACCCTCAATAACAAAACCCAAGCCTCCCTGCGTAGATGTAATAGTAAATATTATAAGTGGGGAAATAAACCAGGCAGACTCTTAGCCCAGGCACTTAGAACCCAGAGATTGGCCTCCTTCATCCCATCAATGAAAAACAACACGGGCTCCACATACTTTAAATCCCCAGAGATTGCAGCATGCTTTAAAAGCTATTATAATACTCTATATAACCTGGGTAACCCTTCCCAGACCCATGATCCTCTCTCCAATATGTTAAGAGCCAGGAAATATCTAGCCGATGTGGCATTTCCTCAACTATCAAAGTCTGCCCAGAAATCTTTAGAAGCACCTTTTACTTTGGCCGAGATGGACCATGTTATCTCTATCGCTCCCCTACGTAAAAGCCCGGGCCCAGATGGCTTCACAGCCACCTACTATAAGATGTTTAAAGAAATGCTGGCTCCCAAATTACTGCGGGCCTTTAACTCCATATCCGCCGAGACCCACTTCTCTAGACAATCACTTGAGGCCCATATTACAGTGATCCCTAAACAAGGAAAGGACCCCTCAGTATGCTCCAGCTACAGGCCAATCTCCTTGCTTAATTTAGACCTCAAATTCTTCGCGAAGCTAATGGCTCTTAGACTGAATGAATTTCTCCCGTCGCTCATCCACAACGACCAAGTGGGTTTCGTACCCGGTCGGGAAGCGAAGGATAACACGACTAAACTCCTCAGTCTAATCCATTTGGCCTCCAGCAGTAAGATATCTACTGTATTACTGTCCACAGATGCCGAAAAGGCCTTTGACAGGGTAAATTGGGATTTCATGAGAGCGGTGCTGGAGCATATTGGGTTGGGCCCACGAGCTCTCCATAGAATATTATCTTTGTATACACAACCATCAGCTAAGGTACGGGTTAATGGGACTCTCTCTGATAACTTTCTAATTGGTAATGGAACGAGACAGGGCTGCCCCTTATCCCCCCTGATCTTTGTCCTCTGTATTGAAGCCCTAGCCAGAGCAATTAGAGCTAATGACAAGATTAAGGGACTACAAGTAGGGGATATAGATTATAAACTTGCTCTATTTGCAGATGATCTGCTGACGACGGTCACAGACCCCGCACACTCGCTCCCCAACCTGATGAGCGAATTAGACATTTTCAGTTCACTATCAGGTTTTAAAATCAACACATCCAAATCCTATGCCCTTCATATCTCAACCCCCCAGTCGGTGCTAATTGGCTTGAAAGCTATGTTCCCTTTCCAGTGGAGGGACTCCCACATTACATACCTGGGAGTTCAACTATCCAGCGACTCCTCACGTCTACTGTCCTTGAATTTCCACCCCATTCTCCAAGCCATTAGAAACGACTATTGCAGATGGCAATATCATAATCTTTCTTGGCTTGGTAGAATCAATGTTGTAAAGATGAATACACTACCCAAACTGCTTTATCTCCTTCAGACCTTACCGATTCAGATCCCTGACTCCTGGTTCCGGACCGTGAGATCTTTGATCCAGCAATTTATATGGCGTCGTAAGAGACCCAGAATCAAAAGGTCAATCCTGACTCGACCTCCCCAGAAAGGGGGCTTTCTATTACCAGATATTGAAATCTACTACCAAGCAATCCTCCTGAGCAGAGTCTTGGACTGGACCAGGAGCCGGGAGATTAAACAATGGGTGGTCTTGGAAGGTTCATACCTGCAGCTGTTCCCAGAAATCTTCCCATGGCTCCCGACCTTGCCCAAATTAATACGACCTCACCCGACCATTTCTCCTACACTTTCTTTTTGGAAGGGGACACGAAGAAGATCGTGCATCTCTTCTGTTTTTGGCCCCCTAACCTCTTTTCTGAGTAATCAGACCTTCCCACCTGGCCTCTCACTAGGATATTATCAAAACTGGGCATTGGAGGGACTCTTTAGAGTGGGGCAGTTGGTCCACCCATCCGGAGTTAAACAGTTCTCGGAGATACGAGAGAAATGGGAGATTCCACAAAGAGATTTCTGGAAATTCCTACAGATCCGTCACTTCCTACATACAAATAATGCATACCGTGAAGCATCAAGGGAGCTGACCGCGTTTGAAAAAATGTGTGTGGCCCCTATGAATCCAATACACACTATCTCCACCCTGTACAAGCTTCTATGTGCATCTAACTCCCTGATGCCTCCCCATTTTATTCAAAAGTGGGAGAGAGATCTAAACATCTCACTCTCGGATAAGGAATGGGACTCTATCTTTCTTAAAACACATAAGAGCTCCATATGTATCCAAGTCAGAGAAACACAATATAAGATCCTAATGAGGTGGTACAGACACCCCACTCTCTTACACGTCATTTCCCCATCCATCTCACCTACCTGCTGGAGATGTCATAGAGACCTAGGCTCTCTACTACACATCTGGTGGACCTGTCCCCTTATTAAAAATTACTGGGATGATGTAATCTCAACCTCCAAAGCCATTTTACATACCTCCGTCCCGTCTGACCCAGCCTTTTGGCTACTAAATCATTCCACTACCCCAATCTCTACCTACAAGTCATCATTAATACGACACCTGGGCAACGCCGCACGAGCAGTGATCCCCACAATGTGGAAATCTGTCAACCCCCCCACAAGGAATACCTGGTTTTCCAGATTAGATTATTATATGAACATGGAAGATGTATTAATGAGCGCAGGGGACAGGCGTTCCGAATTTACTGCTATATGGTGGCCTTGGATAGATTACAAGACATCCGAACCATATACGACTTACATTTCCTCTACAAAATAGAGTAAAGGACGGGAACTGGCTTTTGACTCAATTGGTAATGGGATCTTAGATGAAAAAGCCTAATGCCTGAATCACTGCACATGTCTTACTCTCCTTGCTTATCATACTCGGTTTAGTCACCCCAATCTTCTGATGTTTTCTTTCCCTTTTTCTTCTTCTTGTTACATATCTATCCATTATTAGTTTCCCTTAAACCAAAATGTTGATGTGGACTACAACTATCCAGAATATGCGATTATCGATCTATATACGCTCATGTTGTCATACCATTTTGCCTTTGATTGATACCCAGATATGTTTGCAATTTGTTGTAAGTCTATATTATTACAATAAAAACAGATTATACAAAAAAAAAAGTTACTTGGCGCATGCGCTGTGCGAACATTACGCATGCGCACTAAGAGAATTCTCACTGCGATGCGATGAAAAATACCGAGCGAACAACTCGGAATGAGGGCCATGGTTCACACGCAGAGGCTTTTTGCAATGAATGGATACGTATGACTGCTGAAGAAAGGGCATCATTCCCTAAGATGGGTACTTTTGAACCAGAGATACTGCTGAGCATAAGAATTAGAATATGTCTGATCAAATCTAGAAAACAGGATCAGACATACCGACTGTTTAAATCTGTGGCAGCAAGAGGGGGAGGTGCAAAGGGAAATGGCTCACACGGCGAGTTCCAAACCTAGCGGGAAAGCGATTGCGAGCGCACCACCACCGCCATATGTCGATGGGGAGAAATTGGCTACAACCAATGGTGCATCGGTAAAGGATAGCAAAATGATGAATCAATGTGTTAACCCTAACCCATGCCAGTTGTAAATAAGGAGAAAAAAAGAAAGACTCTGTGCTGGGGCAGTCTTTATGAAAAAATGAGACAATTAAAATTAACCTTTATTTAGGATCATATAAGATATAGTGTGACAATCAAGATCAAGTATTTTAAATAAAAATATAAATACCAGAATTGTATAAGATTAATTAACAGTAAATACTGCCAAGGTGAAAATGTATTATATATAGTCACAGGAGTGGCTTAACATATGTCCACTGACAATGAGTGGATAGTCAAAGTCTCCTAAAGTGATATCCCGTGAGTTAATCTGAGCACCAATAGATTGAAAGGTTTGTTGCCTAATGTGGTGTGGATCCACCTTCTGTATAGATGTCTAACAGTGGTGTCACCATAGGCATTTTAATGCAGCGGATTAGACAAGAGTGTACAATCTGCTGAATTGATAGGAAATTAGTGATGACCAACATATAGTGGTTTAAGTCATGAAGAGGTGGTGTTGAGACACAGCACGTTTGTGGGAAAGTACACCTGTAAAGCTTGGGAGGGTCGTTCTGTTAGTTCTAATGAAAGAAGAAAAAAGGGAAATAAGGTTGAAGATTAAGGTAATGTTCCTTCTGCTTTCCAACCAAGTTTACTGCACCTGGTGTTCCTTGGCAGTCTCCCAAACAAGTACTGACCAGGCCTTCCAGAGCTTAGCTTCCAAGATCAGACAAGATTAGGCGTCTCCTGTGGAGTATGGCCGTAAACAGGTGGATGAGTGAGTACTTATTCCTAGTAAGCAGAGATGTGCTTCTGCTGTCCATAGCTGGGGCTTCCACAGAAATTGGTCACCACCACCGTGGTGAGAAGAACTGGAGAGCGCACATGGGCACAGATGTGCAGGAGTGTAAGGAAAGAAAATAATAGCAATAAATGCCAATATGGCATGAATTGGGCATATAAGAAAAAGAACGGAGAAGAATGATTGCTTTATAAATCTGTGCACATAGGACAAATACAGCTGATAGGAATCAGTCAAGTACAATTAAGGAGAGAGGAGACAAATGTGTCAAAACCACCTATTATGTCAGGTGTTAATTGTTTATTTGTAGAAATTCAGGCTAAATAGAGTGTCTCAGTTTGTCCTAAGAGCAACTCATCTGTTCAAACACAGTATAGGCATACTTTGCAGTATGACTAGTGTGTCCTTTTTTTGATTATAAATCTTGCTAATAATTGATTATATTTGACTGATTCCTATTAGCTGTATTTGTGGCCTACGTGCACAGATTTATAAAGCAATCATGTACTGTGAAAACCACTCTGGCATTTGACCTGCTCATGAAAAGGCCTCTTAGGCCGCACCCATCTTCTTCATCAATGCAAATCTGATCCGACTCCGGATCCTCAGACCTCTTTCCACAGGAACACACAGAACTTCAACCACTCAGTATCTACTCTGATACCCACCTCCGACATCTGCGTTGTTGGGAATAACAGCCTTCCCCTGTGTTGAAAAACAGTCAGAGAGAAACAACGATTTGCACCACTTGTCTCTTGACCTCGCCTTAAACAGGAGAGCGTCTCAGTACAGAATAACAATGGCTCTTACTATTGAAAGAAACCCATCATACTGCCATCACTCCGGTGAAATGGCAAAGACAATCCTGGACATCAACCCAGGTAAGCCGAATGCGGAGAAAAACGCATTTAACCCCTTTTCTACCTTTACGTGCTGGAGCTCCCTTCGTAAGTAGAAATCTTTTCTTTTTTTCTTCTTTTTTTTAGGGACAGCAGGACAATGTCCTGAACCTGACGCAACTCTGGTATGGTGTCGCGTACTACCTCCCTTTCCAGAGGGGAATCGGTAAGATCTATTCAAAAAATCAGTGAGGGGAATCATCTGTAACTCCAGCATGACCCCCTTTAGAATCCATTATTAACTCACAGGTCCAAGGCCATTCTCAGACTGACTGAAGAGTAGTAGACGAGTTCCACAGGAGTGGCCTCCAGCCAGACAGACCCAGCGACATGCGGTGGATGTGGTAGAAACAGAAAACGACATCTGCTTCTGCGAACCTGACAAGGCTGCAGAACTCTTACCTTTTCACCTTCCACAATCTGCACCGAAAGGGAAAAAAGAACGGTATCAAAACATCCCACAACAGAATGCGTCACCAACCGTTGTGAGGGAATCTAACTCACGAAGTTAGACCCACCAGTGGTATCCACTGAGATTGACTGGACTGAGGCCTCCCCACACAGTGGTACACCGTCCCAGGGAAACACTCCAGTAACTCTCGGAGTCAGCCTCAGCATTTCTTGTGCAGTCACAAGAAACATCCCCTCTCTCTATTTAGGGTAATACTATCGGATGCCTTTCCAAAAATACACACTCCCCCATGTGCATGTAATGCAAATAACCGCTGAGCATAGAAAATAAAATATCACTCAGCTTCCTGTGTCCGATCCTGTGTGACAGAGCCCCGTGTCGACCAGGAGTTGACTTTCACAGTATTCAATCCGCAGCGGGAAAAGAATAAACATTCGGACTCCTTTCAGCTTGTCACGGCCGACCTAGAGCTTTATCAACAGAGTGACCAGCACATGAGAAATAATACTTTTACCTCAGCACTCATTATAAATCATAACGTAATACACAACTACACACACATCCTATATTTTATATATATATATATATATATATATATATATATATATATATATATATCATACATATAAGCGGATTGTCCGGAACCATAGGGTCCCTAGTGACATTAATGTGTTCTGAATGTGTATGATCATGTACTGAAAACCCAGTTGTGGATCTGACAGGACAACGTATGGTCAACAGAAAAACTAATAATCGTTGACAGCAGGGAGTATTAACCAGGCAAAATAACATTCTGGTGATCCCGAGAGGTCCGTGGGAAGTATACATATATAACACTCCCCCACACATACTACCATATCTGTGCTCCAGCTACAGGCCCAAGGAACCATACGATACATATACATATAAATATATATATATAGGTATAAGGCAGTTACAGTATGTTAATTTACACCCAGTAATAAGAGTTGGTGCCGACAGGGTCACCTACATACCACTGTGTCTCCCCTACAGTGATTACTTTTGCAAAGCAAACAACTACCGACCTGCTGACACTGCATCTACTGCAACAAGCAACAACAGGCGTCAGCGACGCCGACAGCGATCCCCTAACTTTGTGACAGAGTACTCATGCCTGTCGACATATGTCGACTAAAAAGCTATAGTGGGAATGTCTGACCAGGGAACACACAGGGATACATTCACAACACACAGTATTACAAGCCCATTTATCTAACAAAGTGTTATATTGTCAATATAGCACTAAACACTGTGCCCCCCCCCACATTTGTACTGTTTTCACTGTTATGGCGGGGACATGGAGAAAAATGGTGCTGAAAGTGTTATGAGGGCTAAGCTTCAGCCCGCTAGTAATACAGCGTTTTTTATGCCAGCAGGGGTCCCTATACAGTGTCCACACACTGTATATCGTGTAGCCACCCTTAAAAAAAGGTATAAACCGCTGCCCAGGGTGCCCCCCCTGCGCCCTGCACCCATGTACAAGCCGTCGGCGTGGGAGTAATGGCGCGCAGTGCGCTGCTTCATACCGGCGGGGGTCTGGGATCCGGCGCCCAGGTATCGAATAAGCTTTTTTATGCCAGATTTAGAACATCAGTAACCTGCTGCCCAGGGTGCTCCCCCCCAGCGCCCTGCACCCTGTGAGTGCCGTTGGTGTGTGGGAGCATGGAGCGCAGCGCTACCGCCGCGCTGTACCTCCGTTACTGAAGTCTTCTGCCGTCACTGAAGTCTTCTGTATACTCACCTGGCTTCTTTCTTCTGGCTTCTGTGAGGGGGATGACGGCGCGGCTCCGGGAACAAGCAGCTAGGCGCACCAAGTGATCGAACCCTCTGGAGCTAATGGTGTCCAGTAGCCTAAGAAGCAGAGCCCTTAACTAAGAAGAAGTAGGTCTGACTTCTCTCCCCTCACTCCCACGATGCAGGGAGCCTGTAGCCAGCAGGTCTCCCTGAAAATAAAAAAGCCTAACATAAAGTCTTTCCAGAGAAACTCAGTAGAGCTCCCGTAGTGTGTGTCCAGTCTCTCCTGGGCACAGAATCTAACTGAGGTCTGGAGGAGGGGCATAGAGGGAGGAGCCAGTTCACACCCAGTAAAAGTCTTATAGTGTGCCCATGTCTCCTGCGGATCCCGTCTATACCCCATGGTCCTTACGGAGTCCCAAGCATCCTCTAGGACGTTTGAGAAATATTGTGGCTACATTTTATCTGGTTATTATTGGCATAACTGTTTTTATTGTGTTGAACTCTAATAAATATTAGAAATATTTTTATTTATATACCATCAGCGCTCTTTTATGTCTCTATTGAAACTTAAACAATCTATATCGTCTAAGGCATCAAGTTGCCGCAAGTTGCCGCATAGGAGCTGCTATCAAATAATCAATATATTTGGTGCTCATTTAATACATGTAACATTGCATTAGTGCCTGATTTAGCTAGGTGATTATATCTTGCATTTTGTCACCTCACTGACGTGACAGGCTCAGCTGTCAGTCATGCAGCCCCACTGCTCCCACTCTCTCCGTACTCATACATACATGCCTTTCTGGGAGTGTCTCATCCTGGTTGTCAGTGAGACAGTGTCTCTGGCACAGCTGTGTAATCATGATGTGAGTGTGTGTGCTGAGTAGTGAGTACTGCTAGCAGCAAGCCTCACAGCTTAACTTCAGTGTAGCAGTGTGGTGGGGGTGGAGGGGAGAAGGGGGTTGCTACACCAATGAGTCAAGGAATGGAGTAGTTGGATGGGACTCACACAGCAGGTGGTGAAAAGCTTAAAAAGGAGGAGTGGTTGGAAGGGGAAGGAACTGGTAGGTTCAGAAGGGATTAGTGAGGGTAAGGACACTCAAGGGAAATTGGAGTGGGATCCCACAGGTTCCAAACTGGGTAAAGAGCAGCTTTTAGGAAGGAAATTGGTGAGCCAGTCCCTGTGGTTGTCCCTTCTTTACCCCATGCGGGGTGGATCCTTGGACTCTCCAGTTCCTCAGGAGGCTGTGGATTCTTCTTGCCCACTACCTGGTGGTTCTGTGGCTATCTCAGGCCACCAACCTCCCAGATTCCTGGCCTCCAGATTAACATGAAATGGTCATGGAGGTGGTCCTGGGCTCTGTGAAGGAGGAGGTGGAACAAGCAAAGGAAAGTTGTGTCCCTTCTGAAGGGGCAATGGTGGACATTGTGAATGGTGAAGGGAAGGTTTTTGTGGGGGTGAAGAGGGAGTTATGCCATATATACCAGAAGTATGGGTCCTCGGCCTATATGATGTGCCACCATTAATGTGGCTTCTGTCTTGTCCGGCCAAGCTTGATTTATGGGCTTTGTAATTTTTATAAGCAGGATAAAGGCTGAGTTTTTTATTTCTGCAGTGGACTGGAATAAGCCCAGACAGTCCACTTCCATTATACCACCGGAATGTGACGGTCACTGACCACCATGCCATCACTTACCTGTATGCTTACACGTAACAGAATGATGGAACACTTACAAGGTTTCTTTACAGATTCTGGGGTCCACTCCGAGATTAGACATTATGGTGTAATTACTCAGACGGGAATATAAAACAGAATAAAAAATAAAAGCTATAATGCAATAATTAGATGCAAACAAAAGCTTTTATTATGAAATACAGGGAAGTATCCGCGCCATATATGTTGTATGTTACATACAACAAACCACCGCAGATGAAACCCGGGTGACTCTAATGCACATGATAATGTACAGGGTATATATGGACAGGATCTTGTATCAGAAAACACTCTGGCACTCCTTATCAAGATGAGTGTATGTAACAAGTTAGGCAAACTAGAAGTGAAAACACGTTCCAATGGCCGCCATATTGTCGTGCAGCAATACATATTGTGGAAACTGGTATTAGACATTCACATTTACACAAAGCACAAGATACAAAATAAACAGCAGAAAAAAGACCTAAGCATTTGGGATATATTATTTAGGAAGTAAATAGAGATACATTAATGAAAAGCGTGAGTAACAGTCATCAGTCTGCTTGTGAAGGTCTCTAGAGTGGAGGCCTCTTGGACTGTGCAAGGCAGTGAGTTCCATGGTCAAAGCTAAACGTTCAACCCATAAATGAATGACAGGAGATTCTTGGTACTGCTGGTAACAGTCCATCTGTAGAAGCAAGCAAGCAGGGCAGTAAGGAGGCAGAAGCTGCTTCTAGTACCTTGGACCATGTAATGTTGGGCTGGGAAGGTCAGTTAGCCAATTATGAAATAGATTTGTCATCTTACAGGCAGCCGGTGAAGGGAGCAGAGAATGGGTGTTATGTGGCAGGAACGGGCAGGTTAGGTAACAGCTTGGCTGCTGCATTCTGTACTAGCTGCAAGCTCTGTCATTCTTTTGCTGGGAGACCCAGGTAGATGGCATTGCAGTAGTCTATGAACTTCTAAGGGAATCAAGTGCCTGATTCTGGCTATGGTCCACAGATGGAAGAACGAGGATTTGTATGTGGCGGATACCTGATGTCTGTGTCAGCCACATACCAGGACAACACAAAGATTCAGCACATGTTCAGTATTTTGCAATTCTGAACACCAAAACATAAATCCAGATGGTTGGTAAAGCTGTAGTCTTGTCCTTTGTTGGTGAGCTTCTATTATGTTTCACAAAGACTGAGTCACAGCTAACTGGCATCATCCACCCCTGGCGCTCAGCTAGACAACCATTTAGGATTGGTATTAGGTTCTCAGTACATGGAGCAAAAAGCAGGTCATCTGCATAGCTGTGGTAGACCAGGCCATGACGTCTGATTATATCACCCAGTGGTAGCATGTATATTTTATAAAGCATAGGAGATAGGATTCCCCCTTGAGGAACATTGCACGACAGTGATAATTATACTCCAGAAGATTTAAATGGTTACGTACTTGGGTAATGTCTAATATGTTCAACAAGAGCGGTTACATTTCTCTCACAGCATGAAAATGCCTTCTCACCTGTGTGACTTTTCTGATGTGTAACAAGATTTGATTTCAGTGCAAAACATTTCCCACACTCAGAACAGGAATATGGCTTCTCACCTGTGTGACTTCTCTGATGTGTAACAAGAGCTGATTTCTGTGCGAAACATTTCCCACACTCAGAACAGGAATATGGCTACTCACCTGTGTGACTTCTCTCATGTCTATCAAGAGTTTATTTCCCACACCCAGAACAGGAATATGGCTTCTCACCTGTGTGACTTTTCTGATGTGTAACAAGATCTGATTTCCGTACAAAACATTTCCCACACGCAGAACAGGAAAATGGCTTCTCACCTGTGTGACTTCTTCTCTGATGTATAACAAGATGTGATTTGTGTGCAAAACATTTCCCACACTCAGAACAGGAATACGGCTTCTCACCTGTGTGACTTCTCTGATGTACAACAAGATGTGATTTCCGTGCAAAACATTTCCGACACTCAGAACAGGAATATGGCTTCTCACCTGTGTGACTTCTCTGATGACTAACAAGATCTGGTTTCGATGAAAAACATTTCCCACACTCAGAACAGGAATACGGCTTCTCACCTGTGTGACTTCTCTGATGTGTAACAAAATGTGATTTGTGTGCAAAACATTTCCCACACTCAGAACAGGAATACGGCTTCTCATCTGTGTGACTTCTCTGATGTATAACAAGAGCTGATTTCCGTGCAAAACATTTCCGACACTCAGAACAGGAATATGGCTTCTCGCCTGTGTGACTTCTCTGATGTGTAACAAGAGCTGATTTCTGTGTGTAACATTTCCCACACTCAGAACAGGAAAATGGCATCTCACCTATGTGACTTCTCTGATGTGTAACAAGAACTGATTTACATGCAAAACATTTCCTACACTCAGAACAGGAATATGGCCTCTCACCTGTGTGACTTCTCTCATGTCTAACAAGATAAGATTTATATGTAAAACATTTCCCACACTCAGAACATGCAAATGGCCTCTCATCTGCTTTAGCTGGCTGATTAGTAATAAGGTTTGTGTTCTGTGTAAAACATATGGCATCTATAGAACAGGGAAACTCTGTATCTACTGTCAGAGCTGTAATAGATGCACCAATATCAGAGTGATCAGGAGAACATTTCCCAGGATCAGAGGGATCAGCTGATAGAGCTGGATGAATAATTTGGGTAATGGGGTTATCTCCTGGAGAATCCTGTCTACTATCAGTATCTGTTATTTCAGAATCCAGAGATAACATTAGATATCCTTCTGAGATATTCCTGCTTGTGTGCCCATCTGCTGGAAATAAAATACATTAATAAATATAATGAGTAGAGTGGACCCAGGGTGTTACAGGATACATTATATAATTCTATAACAGACATTTTTACCAGTAATCATTAATTTTATGTTTATTAAAAAACAAAAAAAGTTAGGATGCTTAGACTGGAGCTTGATCAACACTGAACGCTCATGTGGGATTACTAGAGGTGACATGGACGCTCATGTGGGATTACTAGAGGTGACATGGACGCTCATGTGGGGTTACTAGAGGTGACACGGACGCTCATGTGGGATTACTAGAGGTGACACGGATGCTCATTTGGGATTACTAGAGGAGACATGGACGCTCATGTGGGATTAGTAGAGTTGACATGGACGCTCATGTGGGATTAGTAGAGCTGACATGGACGCTCATGTGGGATTAGTAGAGCTGACATGGACGCTCATGTGGGATTACTAGAGGTGACATGGATGCTCATGTGGGAGTACTAGAGGTGACATGGACGCTCATGTGGGATTAGTAGAGGTGACATGGACGCTCATGTGGGATTACTAGAGGTGACATGGACGCTCATGTGGGATTACTAGAGGCGACATGGACGCTCATGTGGGATTAGTAGAGGTGACATGGACGCTCATGTGGGATTACTAGAGGAGACATGGATGCTCATGTGGGATTACTAGAGGTGACAAGTACGCTCATGTGGGATTACTAGAGGTGACATGGACGCTCATGTGGGATTACTAGGAGGTGACATGGACGCTCATGTGGGATTACTAGAGGTGACACGGACGCTCATGTGGGATTACTAGAGGTGACACGGACGCTCATGTGGGAGTACTAGAGGTGACACGGGCGCTTATGTGGGATTACTGGAGGTGACACGGATGCTCATGTGGGATTACTAGAGGTGACATGGACGCTCATGTGGGATTACTAGAGGTGACATGGACGCTCATGTGGGATTACTAGAGGTGACATGGACGCTCATGTGGGATTACTAGGAGGTGACATGGACGCTCATGTGGGATTACTAGAGGTGACACGGACGCTCATGTGGGATTACTAGAGGTAACACGGACGCTCATGTGGGAGTACTGGAGGTGACACGGGCGCTCATGTGGGATTACTGGAGGTGACATGGGCGCTCATGTGGGATTACTAGAGGTGACACGGACGCTCATGTGGGATTACTAGAGGTGACATGGACGCTCATGTGGGATTACTAGAGGTGACACAGACGCTCATGTGGGATTACTAGAGGTGACACGGACGTTCATGTGGGATTACTAGAGGTGACATGGACGCTCATGTGGGATTACTAGAGGTGACATGGACGCTCATGTGGGATTACTGGAGGTGACACGGACGCTCATGTGGGATTACTGGAGGTGACATGGACGCTCACGTGGGATTACTAGAGGTGACATGGACGCTCATGTGGGATTACTAGAGGTGACATGGATGCTCATGTGGGATTACTAGAGGTGACACGGACGCTCATGTGGGATTACTAGAGGTGACATGGGCACTCATGTGGGATTACTAGAGGTGACATGGGCTTTGCAATAATAAAACACCAAAGAAGAGAAAGTGCTGTCCTGTTTGTGCACTAATAAATAATATATAACCTTTATTAAGTACAGTAAAGTATGTAAGATAAATCAGTGATATATTAAACACAAAGGTAAATGTATAAAGGTGAATAATGTAATAAACAAACAAGTCTATTTGTTGTTAAACATCGGCATGTATATTATATTGGGTGATAACTGATTCAGTGCTAGTAATCCTGTTCAGTAAGAATATATTTATATATTTCACCCATACGAGGACGGGCTAAATTACATTCAATTATATTGTGGCAGAGTTTCCTCCAGCGGTAATCTCAATGTAACATCATACTGTATGTATAAACATTTTATGGGGGGGATTCAGTTCATCGCAAAAACTCCCTATCCAATTAGCCGCAAAAAGTTATTGGTGATAATTCTCCATAGGTTTTTTATTTTGCGCACAAATGTCTGCGCACTGAGCAGTTGTGCGGTGTTAGGAGGAACTCATTTAAAAAGGCTTTTTAGATGTTCCCTACTGTATTGTCTTACTGACCTATAGTTTCCTATCGTATTGTCTTACTGACCTATAGTTTCTTACTTTATTGTCTTACTGACCTTTAGTTTCTGTTAGGCGCCGAGGGTCCGCTCGTCAGTGCGGCCCGGCGCCTAGCAACTAGGGACGCCGCATGCGGACAGCCGCCGGCTCCCTAGCAACGCTGGACGCCGGGCGCACGGAGCCGCACAGACCTTAGCAACGGGGACGCCACTGTCGGACCGCGTTCCCCGTTGCTGGGTCTAAATTAATCACCTCACTGGTTCCTGGCCGTGCAGCATGCAGCTGCACGGCATGTTGTAATTAGCCCTGTCTGGCACCTGATTGGAGGGCTTCCATTTAAAAGCACTCTCAGGACTTCTCACAGACGCCGGTGTTAGCTTCCTGTTTGCTGTGTCAGTTGCAGAGAGTTTTCCAGTCCTGTTCTATCCGGTCGTTCCTGTCCTCAGTGGTCCAGCACTCAGAAGTTTTCATCTTTTCCTGGAGTCCAGACCGAGCACCTTTAACATCCTGTGGTGTTCGTGAGTCGCGGCTTAGCCGTGTGTTGCGGCTTACTTATTATCATTTGGTTATTTTATGTTTCGGAGCTTTTGCGGAGGATTCCGCTCCCACAAATCCACTCTGGTATCCAGCGGTGCTGGATAGGAGTTACGGATCAGTGGATTTTTGGTTGTCCTTTTCCCTGGCGGTTTGTCCGCACATACTTCTGGTTTAAGTTAGTTAGCTTGTAGCCCCTGGCCTGGTTGCTTAGTCAGAGGGCCCCTTGTTATCACCCTGTCTCGGATTTCCCTTTGTCTCCCATTAAGACCTGAGGGGGCATCGGAGTTGGGCAGACGTAATCCGCCCTTCAAACGCGGCTGCCATGGGCTCAAGCAACCATAGTCTCGCAGGGGATTTCTGATAACACGGGCGAGACAACGGAGTTAGGGCGCCAGGGGTTACTAGGCTTTCCTGCTCCCGTAACCAGCATTCCCTTCCAGTACTCTGGCCTTTGTCATAAGATCTCCTCAGGTCAGAAGTACTGGAATCATAACATTATAACCGGCCAGACCAAAACTTAAAATTAAACAGGGTTTGATTTTTTCCTTTATTCAGTTTAGAAGGTTTGTCGGCCTCATGAATCCCACTGGTTTAGGGCCAAATCCTGGCCAGCTTCTAGTTAGCCAGATTCAAGAACTTACTCAGATGGTTCAGGATCTTTCCCTTCGGGTGAGGTCACAGGAAGATCTCTTACGGACTTCCCCGAGGGTCGTTCCTGAACCGAAAATGCATTTGCCTGACCGTTTTTCTGGTGATAGGAAGCAGTTTTTTAATTTTAAAGAGTCTTGTAAACTTTATTTTCGTTTAAGACCAGTCTCCTCAGGTACGGAATCTCAGCGGGTCGGAATTATTATTTCCTTACTTCAGGGGGGTTCCCCAGACCTGGGCTTTTGGTTTAAAAACAGAGGATCCGGCTTTGTTGTCTGTAGACGCCTTTCTGGGGTCTTTAGGGCTATTGTATGATGACCCTGATAGAGAGGCATCCGCCGAGAGTCAGTTACGTGCTCTCAGACAGGGTAGGAATCCCGCAGAGATTTATTGTACGGAGTTTCGCCGTTGGTCGAACGACTGTGGATGGAATGACCCAGCCCTGCGCAGTCAGTTTCGCCTCGGCTTATCTGAGTCTATAAAAGACAGTCTCCTTCAGTATCCCGCTCCTGAGACTCTCGATAAACTCATGGAGCTTTCTATTAAGATTGATCGTCGTCTCAGAGAGCGGAGGGCTGAAAAAGGAGCACCTGTCGGGTCTACCCCTTGTGTTTTTTCCATTCCTATGGACATAGAGGAGCCCATGCAGATGGGTCTCTCCAAGCTGTCTCCTGAAGAAAGAACCAGAAGGCAAAATTCTGGTCTTTGTTTGTACTGTGGGGGTAAAGGACATTTTGCCCGTAATTGTCCGAACAAGTCGGGAAACGCCTCGACCAAGTGAATTGTGAGGGGGTTCACTTTGGTCTGCAGCTTATCTCCTCGAATAATTCCCTGTTAGTCCCAGCTAAAGTTTCCTTTGGCGGCCTCTGTTCTTCGGTGTCGGCTTTCGTTGACAGTGGAGCTGCAGGGAACTTTATGGACTTAACGTGGGCCAAGGCCTTAGGTATTCCTCAGTTAACCTTGGGTAGGCATATCACAATGCATGGTTTGGATGGAAGTCCCTTATCCAATGGGGTTATTTCCCTCTGTACACCCCCTGTTCTACTTTCGGTAGGAGCTCTTCATTCCGAAAAAATTGAATTTTTCCTTACCCATTGCCCAGCAGTTCTAGTGGTTCTGGGTCACCCTTGGCTGGCCTTTCATAATCCCATCATTGATTGGCAGTCGGGGGAGATCTCACAATGGGGTACCATCTGTAATAAGGAATGTATTACGCTTCCCCTCAGAATTGCTGCTGTCATTCCCGCACCCATTCCTGTGGAATACCAGGATTTTGTTGATGTATTTTCCAAGGGCAATGCGGACATTTTGCCTCCCCATCGGCCTTATGATTGTGCTATTGAGCTAATTCCTGGTGCCACATTGCAAAAGGGAAGGTTATATGCATTGTCCGGACCAGAAACTGTGGCCATGAATGAGTATGTTAAAGAGAGCTTAGGGAAAGGATTTATCAGGCCATCTAAATCCCCTTTAAGTGCAGGCTTCTTCTTTGTGGAGAAGAAAGATGGATCACTCAGACCCTGCATTGACTTTAGAGCCTTGAATAAGATCTCAGTAAAGAATACTTACCCTTTGCCGCTGATTTCTGTCCTCTTTGATCAGCTACGTTCGGCTGTGATTTTTTCTAAGATTGACCTGAGAGGAGCGTATAACCTCATCCGAATCAAGTCAGGAGATGAGTGGAAAACGGCATTCAGTACTCAATCGGGTCACTACGAGTATCTGGTTATGCCATTCGGCCTGTCTAACGCTCCGGCAGTTTTCCAGGATCTCATTAACGATGTGCTCCGTGATTTTCTTGGAAGATTCGTAGTCGTCTACTTAGACGATATCTTGATCTATTCTGACTCTATTGAACAACATGTTACCCAGGTGCGTCAGGTTCTTCAAAAATTACGTGAAAATCACCTATATGCCAAGCTGGAGAAGTGTGAATTTCATGTCACGGAGGTATCCTTTTTAGGGTACATTATTTCCCCTCGGGGATTCTGTATGGAACCAAAGAAGCTCCAAGCCATCCTTAGTTGGGCGCAACCCACCGACTTAAAAGCAATTCAGCGCTTTTTAGGGTTTGCGAATTATTATAGAAGGTTTATTCATTCTTTTTCCGACCTGGTTGCTCCCATTGTGGCACTGACTAAGAAGGGAGCGGATCCAACCAACTGGTCACGTGAAGCTGAAGTATCTTTTCAGGCCTTGAAACAAGCCTTCATCTCAGCCCCAGTCCTCAGACATCCCAACCCAGAATTGCCTTTCATTGTTGAGGTTGATGCCTCGGAGGTTGGAGTAGGGGCTATCCTGTCTCAGAAGGATCCGGACTCTCTAGAATTACATCCTTGTGCCTTTATGTCCAGGAAATTCTCTTCTGCTGAAACCAACTACGATGTTGGTAACCGGGAATTACTGGCTATTAAATGGGCTTCCGAGGAGTGGAGGCATTGGCCTGAGGGAGCAACACATACCATTTCAGTTTTGACTGATCACAAAAATCTTCAGTACATCGAATCTGCTAAACGGCTGAATGCCCGGCAGGCTCGTTGGGCTTTATTTTTTACTCGTTTCAAGTTTTTTATCACCTTCAGGCCTGGTTCCAAGAATACCAAGGCGGATGCCCTGTCACGCAGTTTTCTTTCAGTTCATGATAACAGTCCTGTTACTCCCATACTTCCGTCTTCAGTCATTCAGGCAGGTCTCACACAAGATTTATTCACCCAGTTAAAGCAGCTTCAACATCAAGCTCCTGGAAATACTCCTGCTGGTCGTCTTTATGTCCCTGAGTTTTTGAGAGCAACTGTTTTGACTGAGTTTCATGATAGCAAAGTTGCCGGGCATCCAGGGATCTCTAAGACTCTGGAATTAGTCTCCCGCTCAGTATGGTGGCCTGGTCTTTCCAAAGACATTAAGGAGTTTGTTTTTTCTTGTCAAGTCTGTGCACAGCATAAAGTTCCTCGTTCCTTGCCTATCGGTCAACTTATGCCCTTGAATGTTCCTCTCAGGCCATGGTCTCATATTTCCATGGATTTTGTGGTAGACCTCCCTCTGTCAGCCGGATGCCGAGTCATATGGGTAGTAGTGGACCGTTTTAGCAAGATGGCCCATTTCATTGCTCTTCCCCGACTGCCATCTGCCCAGGGATTGGCAGTTTTGTTCCTCCGCCATGTTTTCAGACTCCATGGATTACCCACTGATATTGTTTCTGATCGGGGTCCACAATTCATTGCACAATTTTGGAAGTCTTTTTGTGCCTCATTAAAGATGAAATTGTCATTAACGTCCAGCTACCATCCCCAATCCAACGGGCAGACTGAGCGAGTTAATCAATCATTAAAGCAGTATTTGCGTTTGTACTCGGCCAAACTCCAAAATGATTGGTCCGAGTTTCTTCCTTTGGCGGAGTTTGCTTACAACAATGCCTGTCATTCCTCCACCAATGTGTCTCCATTTTTTACAGTTTTCGGTTTTCACCCCAGGGCTAATTCCTTTTTTCAACATTCCTCTGTCTCCTCGCTGACCTTGACCTCTCATCTCAGACTCATTTGGAGAAAAGTGCACCTTGCTCTCAGAAAAGCGGCATTTCGGGAGAAAAAAATTTCTGACAGGCTCCGGCGGCCTTGCACTTTTAAAGTAGGAGATAGGGTGTGGTTGTCGACTCGCAACATTAAACTTCGACAGATTGGGCCCCAAATTTATTGGACCATTTCATATTATAAAAAAAATCAATCCAGTTGCTTTCCGGTTACGTTTACCAAGAAATCTCCGGATCGGAAATACGTTCCATTGCTCCTTGTTGAAACCATACGTTTCTTCCAGTAGATTTCCTCGAAAGGTCTCTCAGGGGAAATCACCAGTAGATGTACAAGGTCAGCAGGAGTTCTTGGTGGAGAAGGTTCTCGATTCCAAGTTGTCCCGGGGTCGGCTTTATTTTCTGGTACATTGGAGAGGTTATGGTCCAGAAGAAAGGTCTTGGGTCCTGGATAAGGATCTCCATGCCCCGAGGCTCAAGAGGGCATTTTTTCGAGAATTTCCTCAGAAACCTGGCCTTAGGGGTTCCTTGACCCCTCCTCAAGGGGGGGGGGGTACTGTTAGGCGCCGAGGGTCCGCTCGTCAGTGCGGCCCGGCGCCTAGCAACTAGGGACGCCGCATGCGGACAGCCGCCGGCTCCCTAGCAACGCTGGACGCCGGGCGCACGGAGCCGCACAGACCTTAGCAACGGGGACGCCACTGTCGGACCGCGTTCCCCGTTGCTGGGTCTAAATTAATCACCTCACTGGTTCCTGGCCGTGCAGCATGCAGCTGCACGGCATGTTGTAATTAGCCCTGTCTGGCACCTGATTGGAGGGCTTCCATTTAAAAGCACTCTCAGGACTTCTCACAGACGCCGGTTATAGCTTCCTGTTTGCTGTGTCAGTTGCAGAGAGTTTTCCAGTCCTGTTCTATCCGGTCGTTCCTGTCCTCAGTGGTCCAGTACTCGGAAGTTTTCATCTTTTCCTGGAGTCCAGACCGAGCACCTTTAACATCCTGTGGTGTTCGTGAGTCGCGGCTTAGCCGTGTGTTGCGGCTTGACCGCTTACTTATTATCATTTGGTTATTTTATGTTTCGGTGCTTTTGCGGAGGATTCCGCTCCCACAAATCCACTCTGGTATCCAGCGGTGCTGGATAGGAGTTACGGATCAGTGGATTTTTGGTTGTCCTTTTCCCTGGCGGTTTGTCCGCACATACTTCTGGTTTAAGTTAGTTAGCTTGTAGCCCCTGGCCTGGTTGCTTAGTCAGAGGGCCCCTTGTTATCACCCTGTCTCGGATTTCCCTTTGTCTCCCATTAAGACCTGAGGGGGCATCGGAGTTGGGCAGACGTAATCCGCCCTTCAAACGCGGCTGCCATGGGCTCAAGCAACCATAGTCTCGCAGGGGATTTCTGATAACACGGGCGAGACAACGGAGTTAGGGCGCCAGGGGTTACTAGGCTTTCCTGCTCCCGTAACCAGCATTCCCTTCCAGTACTCTGGCCTTTGTCATAAGATCTCCTCAGGTCAGAAGTACTGGAATCATAACAGTTTCCTACTGTATTGTCTTACTGACCTATAGTTTCTTACTCTATTGTCTTACTGACCTATAGTTTCCTAGAGTATTGTCTTACTGACCTATAGTTTACTGTATTGGCTAACTGATCTATAGTTTCTTATTGTATTGTCTTACTGACCTATAGTTTCTTACTGACCTATGGTGTCTTATGCTGCTTTCAGATCGCAAATGCCGGATCCTACCCGGTAAGAGAAACGTGTACTTACCGGGTGGGATCCAGCATTTGCACTCCGTTGCTGGCTTTCCGACCTGGCAATATACCGGGTCGGTTGCCATAGCAGCGGAGGGTGCAACAGCAGCAGGGGCGGAGGTGAATGCGGTGCCGGGAGATGAGCTCATCTCCTGCGCCGCCTATGCTGTGAATGGGAGCCGTGTCGCATCGGAACGGCTCTCATTCATATTGCACCTGACCCGGTAATCAACCCGGTAATAACCCTTCTTTTTTACCGGGTTGAATTATCGGGTCAGGCGATCCGCTAATTCAGAAAAGGACCTTTCACATCACACACTGACCCGATTGGACACGGCAATATGCTGTGTCGATACCGGGTTTTTAGTGCGATGTGAAAGGGGTATTAATGTATTGTTTTACTGACCTAGTTTCCCACTGTATTGTCTTACTGACCTACAGTTTCCTTTTGTATTGTCTTAATGATCTACAGTTTTCTACTGTATTGTCTTACTGACATATAGATTCCTTTTGTATTGTCTTAATGACCTATAGTTTCCCACTATATTGTCTTACTGGCCTACAGTTTTCTACTGTATTGTCTTACTGACCTATAGTTTCCTACTGTATTGTCTTACTGACCTACAGTTTTCTACTGTATTGTCTTACTGACCTGCAGTTTCCTACTGTATTGTCTTACTGACCTATAGTATCTTACTGTATTGTCTAACTGACCTATAGTTTCCTACTGTATTGTCTAACTGACCTACTGTTTCCTATTGTATTGTCTTACTGACCTATAGTTTCCTATTGTATTGTCTTACTGACCTATAGTTTCCCACTATATTGTCTTACTGACCTACACTTTGCCACTGTATTGCCTCAATGACCTACAGTTTTCTACTGTATTGCCTTACTGACCTACTGTTTCCTACTGTATTGTCTTACTGACCTATAGTTTCCTACTGTATTGTCTTACTGACCTATAGTTTCCTTCTGTATTACATAGCAACATAGTATCTAAGGTTTAAAAAATAGGATTTTAATTACCTACCGGTAAATCATTTTCTCGTAGTCCGTAGAGGATGCTGGTCCATATTAGTACCATGGGGGTATAGACGGGTCCACTAGCAGCCATGAGCACTTTAAGAGTTTAATAGTGTGGGCTGGCTCCTCCCTCTATGCCCCTCCTACCAGACTCTAGAAACTGTTCCCGAGGAGACAACATACTTCGAGAGAAGGAAATACACAGATAGTGGCGAGATTCATACCAGACTCACCCAACAGGCAAATCCGGCCAACATGCCGGAAATCTCAGCAACAGCTGAAACAGTAAATAACGCAGAACTTACCTAGGAACCAGGCAGTACTGAACTATAAAACCAAAGCAGGAAAACAAAGCGTTGGCGGGCGCCCAGCATCCTCTACGGATTACGAGAAAAGGATTTACGGGTAGGTAATTAAAATCCTATTTTCTCTTAGAGGATACTGGGGTCCATATAAGTACCATGGGGATGTACCAAAGCTCCCAGAACAGCAGGGAGAGCGCGAAGGCTCCTGCAAAACTGCTTGACCAAACTTGAGGACATCAGAGGCCAAGGTATCGAACTTGTAAAACTTTGCAAACGTGTCCGACCCAGACCAAGTAGCTGCTCAGCAAAGCTATATAGCCGATACACCCCGGGCAGCCACCCAGGAAGAGTCCACCTTACGAGTAGAGTGGACCTTTACAGATTTTGGACACGGCAGTCCTGCCGTAGAATATGCATGCTGGATGGTGAACCTGATCCAGCATGAAATCGACTGCTTAGAAGCAGGACACCCAATTTTCTTGAGATCATAGAAGACAAACAGAGAGTCAGTTTTCCTATGACGAGCCGTACTCTTCACATAAATCTTCAAAGCCCTCACAACATCCAAGGCCTTTGAAGCAATTGAGGTGTCAGTAGCCACTGGCACCACAATAGGTTGGTTGATATGAAAAGCTGATACAACCTTAGGCAGGAACTGCGGACGAGTCCTGAGTTCCGCCCTATCTTCATGGAAGATCAGATAGGGACTTTTAGAGGAGAAAGCCCCAATTCCGACACGCATTGAGCAGAAGCTAAGGCCAACAAAGTGACCGCCTTCCACGTGAGAAACTTGATTTCAGCCTCCTGTAGAGGCGCAAACCAATCCGATTGCAGGAACTGTAATACCACATCAAGATCCCAGGGTGCCATTGGCTCCACAAAGGGAGGATGGATGTGCAGAACCCCTTTCAAAAAGGTCTGAACCTCAGGAAGGACAGCCAATTGCTTCTGGAAGAAAATGGATAAAGCTGAGATCTGAACCTTGATGGAGCCCATTTTCAGGCCCATATCCACACCCGTTTGCAGGAAAAGGAGCAAACGTCCAAGCTGAAACTCCACCACAGTACATTCTTGGAAACACCCCAAGACACACATTTTTTCCAAATTCAATGGTAATATTTAGACGTTACCCCCTTCCTAGCCTGTATCAGGGTAGGAATCACCTCGCTTGGGATACCCTTCCGAGCTATGCCATCAAACGTAGCTGTGGTAAATCTTGATAAGCGAACGGCCCCTGCAGCAGCAGATCCTCCCGAAGAGGTAAGGGCTGTGGATATTGCAGAAGATCCAGCAAATCTGTGTACCAAGCCCTCCTTGGCCAGTCCGGAGCAATGAGGATTGCCAGAACCTTTGTTCTTCTTACAAGTTGAAGAACTCTTGGAATCAGAGTAAGTGGAGGGAACACATACACTGACGTGAACCAGTGCGTCCACCGCCACTGCCTGCGTGTCTCTCGACCTGGAACAGTACCTCCGCAGCTTCTTGTTGAGACTGGAGGCCATCGTGTCTATGTGAGGAACCACCCCACCAACCAGTTACCTCCTCGAACATCTCCTGGTGGAGGCCCCACTCTCCTGGATGGCGATAGTGTCTGCTGAAGAAGTCTGCTTCCCAGCTTTCTAATCCCAGAATGAAGATTGCTGACATCGCCACTGCGTGCCTTTGTGCCCAGAGGATTCTTGACACCTCCGACATTGCAGCCCTGCTCTTCGTTCTGCCTTGTTGATTTATGTAGGCCACTGTGGTCACGTTGTCCGACTGCACCTGAACAGCTCAATCCTGTAGAAGGTGTGCTGCTTGAAGAAGGCGGTTGTACACGGCCCTTAGCTCCAGTACTTGTGGGTACCAGATGCAGGCTTCTGGTCTTGGGAACCTGCGGGAGCAGGCTTTTTTCCGTTAGCACGACCACCTCTGAAGGTGTGAGAAGGCTTGTTCTTTCTAGGCCTCGCGGGCCGAAAGAACTGCGACGTGGCTGGTGTAAAAGGCTTCTTCGTAGCCAGTGCAGCTGAGGGGAGAAAAGGAGACTTACCCGTAGTAGCCGTGGAAATCCACGCATCCAGCGCCTCCCCAAATAAAGAACCTGTGTAGGGTAGGCCCTCAACGCTTTTCCTGGATTCCGCGTCCGCCATCCATTAACGCAGCCAGAGACCCCTTCGAGCCGAGACGGACATGGAGGAGATCCCCGCAGCCATGGAACCCAGGTCCTTCATGGAATCTACCCTGAACCCTGCAGAATCCTGAATGTTACGTAAGAATAAATCAACGTCACCTTTATCCATCGTAGTCAAGTCCTCCTGCAGAGTGATTGACCATCTGGCTATAGCTTTAGAAATCCATGCACAGGCAGTAGTAGACCGCAGTATAGCCCCTGAAGCCGTATATATGGATTTGAGCGTAGCATCCACCTTGCGATCAGCCGGGTCCTTCAACGCGGTAGTTCCCGGGACTGGTAAAACAAGTTATTTTGACAGCCTGGAAAAAGAGATGTCCACTATAGGTGGAGACTCCCATTTAATTTTTTCATCCTCTGGGAATGGAAAAGCAACCAAGACCCTTCTTAGGGATCTATAGATGTAAGACTAACTGGTCTATAATAACCCGGTTCAGCTTTACTTCCCTTTTAGAATATTGGCACTACTTCCGCTATACGCCAGTCTTTGGGAACCATACCTGATATAACTGAATCTTTAAAGATCAAAAATAGCGGTCTTGCAAGTTCAGAGTGAAGCTCCATAAGAACCCTCGGGTGAATTCCATCGGGACTCGGTGACTTATTAATCTTTACATTTATTAATCGGTCACAGACTACATCCTCATTTAAATAAGCACTTAGCAGTGGGGCATTATCTTTGGTGACATTGTGTGTTAGTCCCTGCATTTGGTCTTCTCTTGTACATACAGTTGGAAAAAAACTACATTTAGTTTGTCCGCTATGTCATTATCATTTTTGATTAAGACTCCCAATTTGTCTTTTAAAGGGTCTATATCAGGCATTCCCAAACGCGGTCCTCAAGGCACACCAACAGTGCAGGTTTTAGTGATATCCAGGCATCAGCACACATGGTTAAATCAAAATAACTGAAGTACTAATTAAGTCACCTGTGTTCAAGTCTGGATGTCACTAAAACCAGGACTGTTAGTGTGCCTTGAGGGGGTGGTATTCATGTGACCGCCGGTCAGCTGACCGACAGTCACATGACCTCCTCTAGCAGCCCGACGGGTCATTAAACCGATGGTTGGCATGCTGACCAACAGGGACTATTTCCACTCGGGGGGTGTCCACGGCACCCATAGAGTGGGAATAGAACCCGTGGCGACCGCAGGTCGCCACCGAGCCGCAGCGTGGTGAGCGCAGCGAGCCCGCAAGGGGCTTGTTGCACTCGCTCCTCCCCGCCGGGATCCCGGCGTCGGTAAGCTGACCGACGGTCAGGAGACCACCGGTCAGCCGTACTACACCCCTTTGAGGACCGTGGTTGGGAAGCACTGGTCTATACTCTCCTTTAATCTCTTGCTGTTGATATATATATATTTTTTAAAAACAGGATTTTAATACCTATAATACCGGTAAATCCTTTTCTCGTAGTCCGTAGAGGATGCTGGAGTCCAATTTAGTAACATGGGGTATAGACGGTTCCGCAGGAGCCTTCGGCACTTTAAGACTTTTTAACTAGAGTGAGCTGGCTCCTCCCTCTATGCACCTCCTCCAGACCTCAGTATAGGAACTGTGCCCGAGGAGACGGACAACTTCGAGAGAAAAGTAATATTAAACTAGGGCGAGATTCATACCAGCCCACACTCTACAGATATGCCGCCAAACATTGCCATAACACAACCCATGCCAACGTGCATGTACAACGTAACAGCCAACCGCTGTAACCAATCAAAACACATGAGAACTATGTAAAGAATTATAATAATAATAATACGAGTATGCAGGGTAAAATAGCACAGGGTGGGTGCCCAGCATCCTCTACGGACTATGAGAAAAGGATTTACCAGTAGGTATTAAAATCCTGTTTTCTCTTATGTCCTAGACCTAGAAGATGCTGGGGTCCAATTCAGTACCATGGGGATGTACCAAAGCTCCCAGTACGGGCGGGAGAGTGCTAATGTTCATGCAACACTGACTGACCAAACTGAAGGTCGTCAGACGCCAAGGTGTCAAACTTGTAAAATTTAGCAAACGTGTTTGAACCTGACCAAGTAGCCGCTCGGCAAATCTGCAAAGCCGAGACACCCCGGGCAGCCGCCCAGGACGAACCCACTTTCCTCGTAGAGTGGGCCTTTACCGAAGTCGGTATTGGCAAGCCTGCCTTTGAATGAGCGTACTGAATCGTACCTCTGATCCAGCGAGCAACAGTCTGCTTAGAAGCAGGACACTCAATCTTGTTGGGGTCATAAAGAACAAACAAAGCCTCCGTTTTCCTAAACGGAACTGTCTGTGATACACAAATCCTGAGAGCCCTGACGACATCTAAGGATTTGGAAATGGCTGAAGTGCCAGAAGCCACTGGCACTACCACAGGTTGGTTAATATGGAAAGAAGACACAACCTTAGGAAGAAATTGCTGACGCGTGCGTAGCTCAGCTCTATCCTCATGAAAAACGAGATAAGGGATCTTGTGAGGCAGAGCCGCTAATTCAGACACACGTCTGCCTGATGCCAAGGCCAGCAGCATAACCACTTTCCAAGTGAGAAACTTCAACTGCACCTCTTGTAGAGGCTCAAACCAGTCCGATTTAAGGAACTGCAACACCACATTAAGATCCCAAGGTGCCGCAGGAGGCACAAAAGGAGGTTGGATGCGCAGAACCGGATGGAGATCGTGTCTGCTGAGGAAGTCTGCTTCCCAGTTGTCCCCTCCCAGAATGAAGATTGCTGACAGAGCTTTGGCATGTCTTTCTGCCCAGAGGAGGATTCTGGTCACCTCTGCCATTGCTGCTCTGCTTTTTGTTCCTCCCTGACGGTTTATGTGAGCCACTGTTGTCACATTGTCCGACTGGATCTGTATGAGCAGGTCCTGAAGAAGCTGCGTTGCTTGTTGAAGGCAGTTGTACACGGCTCGTAACTCCAGAATGTTTATGTGAAGAACCATTTCTTGACTTGACCATCTTCCTTGGAAGCTGTGTCCTTGCGTGACTGCTCCCCACCCGCGGAGATTTGCATCCGTGGTCACAAGGACCCAGTTTTGGATCCCGAACCTGCGTCCTTCTAATAGGTGAGATGTTTGCAGCCACCACAGGAGTGAGATCCTGGTCTTTGCTGACAAGATTATCGTCTGATGCATGTGCAGATGCGATCTGGACCACTGGTCCAAAAGGTCCCACTGGAACACTCTGGCATGGAACTGGCCAAATTGAAGAGCCTCGTAGGCCGCCACCATGTTTCCCAGCAGGCGAATACATTGATGAACCGTCACCCGTGTTGGTTTCAGGATTAGTCTCACCATCGCCTGTATCTCCTGAGCTTTTTCCACAAGAAGAAAAACTCTCTGTACTTCTATGTCCAGTATCATTCACAAAAATAATAACCTCCTTGTCGGTTCCAATTGGGATTTCGGAAGGTTTAAAATCCATCCGTGTTGTTGAAGCATCGAAAGGGACAGAGCAATGTCCTGTATTAACTTCTCCCTGGATTTTGCTTTTATAAGGAGATCGTCCAGGTTAGGAATTATCTTGACACCCCTCCTGCGAAGGAGTACCATCATTTCTGCCATCACTTTGGTGAACACCCTCGAGGCCGTGGAGAGCCCGAAGGGTAATGTCTGGAACTGGTAATGGCAGTCCTGCACTGCAAACCTCAGATATGGTTGATGCGGAGGATAAATGGGAACATGCAGGTAAGCATCCTTGATGTCCACCGACACCAGAAACTCTCCTCCCTCCAAGCTGGAGATCATCGCTCTGAGGGATTCCATCTTGAACTTGAATCGTTTTAAGTACATATTCAGGGACTTTAGGTTCAGAATTGGTCTTACCGAGCCATCCTGCTTCGGTACCACAAAGAGGCTGGAATAAAACCCTTTTCCTCTTTGTACTTCCGGAACCAAAGAAATTACCTTGTCGTGACATAATTTTTGTATTGCGGTCAACACTTTTGTCCTGACTGGGACAGAAGCTGGTAAGGCTGATTTGAAAAATCGGCAGGGGGGGAGATCTTGAAATTCCAACCTGTACCTGTCATGCTGGGGATTTTGCAGCGGCAGCTGCTGGTTTTTATTCCTGGGAACTAGCAGGGGTAGCAGGCCTCCTGCCTCTACCTCGACCCCTTCCAGCAAAGAAGGGGTTACCTTTTGTTTTTCTGTACTTGTTGGGCCGAAAGCACTGCATGGTGTGAGAATGATACGGCTTCATAGGGGGGACGTATGCGGAAGGCAAAAATGCAGATTTTCCTGTAGTAGTAGTGGAAATCATAGCATCTAACTTGTCTCCAAAAAAGGCTTCCCCGTTATAAGGGAGAGTCTCAACATTCCTTTTTGATTCCGCATCAGCATTCCAGTGGTGGACCCATAAAGCCCTGCGACCTGAAATGGCCATAGCTGTGGCTCTGGAACCGAGCAGCCCCACATCCTTCATGGCTTCTACCAAATAACCAGCCGCATCCTTGATGTGGCCGAGGGTAATGAGTACCTCGTCCCTATCCACAGTATCAATGTTAACCATTCAATTGTGTGCCCATTTTTCTACCGCGTTACCCACCCACGCCCCTGCGATGGCGGGCCTGAGCAATGTACCATTAGCGGTATAAATCGATTTAAGAGTGGTCTCTAACTTTCGGTCAGCCAGATCTTTTAATGAAGCTGACCCTGGAGCAGGCAAAGTCATTTACTTAGACAGTCTAGAAACTGAGGTGTCTACCACTGGGGACGTCTCCCACTTACGTCTGTCGTCCTCAGGAAAAGGGTACGCAACCCGTAACCTCTTAGGAATAGTAACATTTCTTCTCAGGGTTAGCCCAGGCGCCCTCCAAGAAATTGTTCAGATCCTTAGACGGAGGAAAAGTCATCTCTTGTTACTTATTTATTCTAAAATAATCCTTTTCCTCAGGTGTGGGTACAGTCAGGAAATTCCAACACCTCTGTTATAGCAACAATCACACATTGTATGCTTCTGGCTAATTTGGGGTCTACCCCTCTCAAGTCCCCAGTGTCAGCGTCCGTGTCAGAATCAGTGTCAGTGTCCCCCTTCATAATTTGTGAAAGGGACCTTTTCTGGGAATCGGAGGGGACCCTCGTAGAGGCCCCGAAGGCATCAGTAAATAAAGCATCCGCCACAGACTGTCTCCAATACACAGTCTGTTTCTCTGAGTCTGAGAACATAGTGCCAACATGGAAATATTACATTGCAACTTTCTCACCCACTCAGGCTCCCTCTGTGATGGAAGAGCCATTACACCCCCCTCAGGTGCATCCATTATAGGTTCCTCCGGAGAGGACTCCTCCCCCCTTTCTGACATGTTACACAAGTGTACACCCGCACACACACAGACCCCCTTACACACGGGATCTATAGGGGACAGACCTATAGGGAAGCTGACATGAGAGAGTGTGGGGAGGAGACTGGTCAGAACTCTGGGCTGGTAACACATAGTGACATGATGTGAGGGGGGGAGCAGGAATATAATAGGGGCTGATGGCTCGTGAGGTATGAGATACACCAGAGAGTGTGGGGAAGAGACTGGTCAGATATCTGGGCTGGTAACACACAGTGACATGATGTGAGGGGAGAGCAGAAGTATAATAGGGGCTGATGGCTCCTGATGTATGAGATACACCAGAGAGTGTGGGGAGGAGACTGGTCAGGTCTCTGGGCTGGTAACACACAGTGACATGATGTGAGGGGGAGGCAGGAGTATAATAGGGGCTGATGGCTCCTGATGTATGATATACACCAGAGAGTGTGGGGAGGAGACTGGTCAGATCTCTGGGATGGTAACACACAGTGACATGATGTGAGGGGAGAGCAGGAGTATAATAGGAGCTGATGGCTCCTGATGTATGAGATACACCAGAGAGAGTGGGGAGAAGACTGGTCAGATCTCTGGGCTGGTAATACACAGTGACATGATGTGAGGGGGAGAGCAGGAGTATAATAGGGGCTGATAGCTCCTGATGTATGAGATACACCAGAGAGAGTGGGAGGAGACTGGTCATATCTCAGGGCTGGTAACACACAGTGACATGATGTGAGGGGGAAAGCAGGAGTATAATAGGGGCTGATGGCTCCTAATGTATGAGATACACCAGAGAGTGTGGGGAGGAGACTGGTCAGATCTCTGGGCTGGTAACACACAGTGACATGATGTGAAGGGGAAAGCAGGAATATAATAGGGGCTGATGGCTGCTGATGTATGAGATACACCAGAGAGTGTGGGGAGGAGACTGGTCAGATCTCTGGGCTGGTAACACACAGTGACATGATGTGAGGGGGAAAGCAGGAATATAATAGGGGCTGATGGCTCCTGATGTATGAGATACACCAGAGAGTGTGGGGAAGAGACTGGTCAGATCTCTGGGCTGGTAACACACAGTGACATGATGTGAGGGGAGAGCAGAAGTATAATAGGGGCTGATGGCTCCTGATGTATGAGATACACCAGAGAGTGTGGGGAGGAGACTGGTCAGGTGTCTGGGCTGGTAACACACAGTGACATGATGTGAGGGGGAGAGCAGGAGTATAATAGGGGCTGATGGCTCCTGATGTATGAGATACACCAGAGAGTGTGGGGAGGAGACTGGTCAGATCTGTGGGCTGGTAACACACAGTAACATGATGTGAGGGGTAGAGCAGGAGTATAATAGGGGCTGATGGCTCCTGATGTATGAGATACACCAGAGAGTGTGGGGAGGAGACTGGTCAGATCTCTGGGCTGGTAACACACAGTGACATGATGTGAGTGGGAGAGCAGGAGTATAATAGGAGATGATGGCTCCTGATGTATGAGATACACCAGAGAGTGTGGGGAGGAGACCGGTCAGATATCTGGGCTGGTAACACACAGTGACATGATGTGAGGGAGGAGCAGGAGAATAATAGGTGCTGATGGCTCCTGATGTATGAGATACACTAGAGAGTGTGGGGAGGAGACTGGTCAGAACTATGGTCTGGTAACACATAGTGACATGATGTGAGGGGGGGAGCAGGCATATAATAGGGGCTGATGGCTCCTGATGTATGAGATACACCAGAGAGTGTGGGGAGGAGACTGGTCAGATCTCTGGGATGGTAACACACAGTGACATGATGTGAGGGAGGAGCAGGAGTATAATAGGTGCTGATGGCTCCTGATGTATGAGATACACTAGAGAGTGTGGGGAGGAGACTGGTCAGATCTCTGGGCTGGTAACACACAGTGACATGATGTGAGGGGGAGAGCAGGCATATAATAGGGGCTGATGGATCCTGATGTATGAGATACACCAGAGAGTGTGGGGAGGAGACTGGTCAGATCTCTGGGCTGGTAACACACAGTGACATGATGTGAGGGGGAGAGCAGGAGTATAATAGGGGCTGATGGCTACTGATGTATGAGATACACCAGACAGTGTGGGGAGGAGACTGGGCAGATCTCTGGGCTGGTGACACACAGTGACATGATGTGAGGGGGGAGAGCAGGAGTATAATAGGGGCTGATGTCTCCTGATGTATGAGATACACCAGAGAGTGTGGGGAGGAGACTGGTCAGATCTCTGGGCTGGTAACACAGTGACATGATGTGAGGGGGAGAGCAGGAGTATTATAGGGGCTGATGGCTCCTGAATCCACACTGGGCAAATAAAGTTCCCTAATTTGTACTGACAGAGGAGGGTGTAGTATAAGAGATTGCTGTAGGGACTGAGAAAGGAGAATATGTGACTCTTTTCTGTAATAAGTGTTTATTACTCACCTGTGCTGATATCTGTAGGGATCTCCTCCTCCTTACACTGCTGATCACCCCTCACATACGTCTCTTCTTCTCCCTCTATATCTTCTGCCTTTATATCAGTAACATACATCTCTTCTTCTCCCTCTATAATTTATGCCTTTATATCAGTCACATACGTCTCTTCTTCTCCCTCTATATCTTCTCCCTTCATATCAGTCACATACGTCTCTTCTTCTCCCTCTATATCTTCTGCCTTTATATCAGTAACATACATCTCTTCTTCTCCCTCTATATCTTCTGCCTTTATATCAGTCACATACATCTCTTCTTCTCCCTCTGTATCTTCTGCCTTTATATCAGTCACATACGTCTCTTCTTCTCCCTCTATATCTTCTGCCTTTATATCAGTCACATAAGTCTCTTCTTCTCCCTCTATATCTTCTGCCTTTATATCAGTAACATACATCTCTTCTTCTCCCTCTATATCTTCTGCCTTTATATCAATCACATACGTCTCTTCTTCTCCCTCTATATCTTCTGCCTTTATATCAGTCACATACATATCTTCTTCTCCCTCTATATCTTCTGCCTTTATATCAGTAACATACATCTCTTCTTCTCCCTCTGTATCTTCTGCCTTTATATCAGTCACATACGTCTCTTCTTCTCCCTCTATATCTTCTGCCTTTATATCAGTCACATACGTATCTTCTTCTCCCTCTATATCTTCTCCCTTCATATCAGTCACATACGTCTCTTCTTCTCCCTCTATATCTTCTGCCTTTATATCAGTCACATACGTCTCTTCTTCTCCCTCTGTATCTTCTGCCTTTATATCAGTCACATACGTCTCTTCTTCTCCCTCTGTAGCTTTGACTTTAACATTATTTATTTGGGCTTCACCCTATGTAAACCATCAATAAAAGAAGACTGTAATAATTGTTGATTTCAGTAATAGATTAAACAATACAAATTTATTGACACACACAGCTGCTCTACACATTATATAGTGACAGTCACTTTGGTATATTGGTGAGACCCTAAATCCCACCTACCTGATCCTCCTGTGGGGTCCTGTGATTCTCCTCTGTACAATCCTGGGAATACAGAGGACGGGGACATCTCTCTGGGGTATCTCTGTTACTGGGTCCATCTGTAGGAGACACACAGTGACTGAGTACAGTGTATATATGTGATTATCAGATGATGTGTGTATATAGGGGCCCCCATACCTGCTCTCCCCTGTACAATACATGACAGTCTCCTCTTACCCAGTGATGTGAGGGGCCGGTGATTCTCCATCATCACGTCCTTGTACAGACCCCTGTGTTCCTCTATATACTCCCCCTCCTGTATGGAGACATAGACAGTGACATCCTGACACCTTATAGGAACCTGACACACACAGTGATACAGTCATCACCCAGACACTTCCCCTGGTGTTACTGTATAATGCCCCATTCCCAGCAGTCACCTCTCCAGTCATCACCCAGACACAACCCCTTGTGTTACTGTATAATGTCCCATTCCCAGCAGTCACCTCTCCAGTCATCATCCAGACACATCCCCTGGTGTTACTGTATAATACCCCATTCCCAGCAGTCACCTCTTCAGTCATCACCCAGACACATCCCACGGTGTTACTGTATAATGCCCCATTCCCAGCAGTCACCTCTCCAGTCATCACCCAGACACATCCCCTGGTGTTACTGTATAATGTCCCATTCCCAGCAGTCACCTCTCCAGTCAGCAACTGAATGATTTTGTTGGTGAGTTTCAGGATCTTCTGGTCATTGTGTCTTTCATGTGTCAGTGAGTGAGGTGGAGGCACCGTGATGGGGCTCTGGGTTCTACTCAGTCCTCCAGATACACAGGGATGGCTGCTGGTTATCTCACACTCATTGGATGTCTTCTTCACTATTGTGTAATCCTGTGTAATGGTGGAGACATCAAATATCAATATATACACTCCCAGATCCCCTCACCTCCCCAGTCATGTCCCTGTATTATTACTATAGATATAAATGACATAACAGTGACGCTCCAAGATCTCCTCACCTCCACAGTCATGTCCCTGTATTATTACTATAGATATAAGTGACGTCACTGTGACTTTTCCAGACTCCTTCAACTCCCCAGTCACGTCCCTGTATTATTGATATAGATATAATTGACGTCACTGTGCCGCTTCCAGATCCCCTCCCCAGTCATGTCCCTGTATTATTACTATAGATATAAGCGATTTCACGGTGAAGCTCCCAGATCCCATCACCTCCCCAGTCATGTCCCTGTATTATTACTATAGATATAAGTTATGTCACTGTGACACTCCCAGATCCCCTTACCTCTCCAATCATGTCCCTGTATTATTACTATAGATATAAGTGATGTCACAGTGATGCTCCCAGATCCCCTCACCTCCCCAGTCATGTCCCTGTATAATTACTATAGATATAAGGTCACAGTGATGCTCCCAGATCCCCTCCCCTCCCCAGTCATGTCCCTGTATTATTACTATAGATATAAGATCACTTTGATGCTCTCAGATCCACTCATCTCCCCAGTCATTTCCCTGTATTATTACTATAGATATAAGGTCACTGTGACGCTCCCAGATCCACTCACCTCCCCAGTCATGTCCCTGTATTATTACTATAGATATAAGGTCACTGAGACGCTCCCCGATCCACTCACCTCCCCAGTCAGTAGGTAGATGATCTCCAGGGTGATATTTATTATCTTTTCAGTCCTGTGACTCCTGTCCTTGTCCATCCTTTGTGAATCAGAGAGAATACAGAACGTGTGATGTGTAATAAAGACTCCGTTCCCCACAGCTGGAGTTACTTGGAATAAATATAATACATAAAACATATTGCACATGTAACATAGTAAATATAAAATAGAGTGGTCATTAAGTCTCCTATTTGCTCACAGCCACAGAGTCCTGGTCAGTGTCTCCAAGGTTCCTGTGACCCAGCCCCATAAGGCTGTACTGCATAATGGGACTTATCTAGAATGTAGCGCTATTGTGGGTGGAGTCACAATGAACTGATGTTCGGTACACCGCTCATGTGCAAAACCCGTACGGAGCATGTGCTCTATGTGTCCTGAGTTGTCAGACGAGTATGGCTGCAGCCATGAAGTGGTGTAAGGGTGAGAATTGGTTGTGAAGGGACAGGGTCTCCTGAGGGAAATTTAATTGCCTCATTCATGGAGATGCGGCGTACAGTCTCCGTGACCTCAGGATTCACACATCCAGCCGATGGTGTAGCAAAGGTGGCAGAAGACAGGCAAGAAGGTGGCAGAAGACAGGCAGTGGAAAGGCGGCAGGAGACAGGCAGGGGAAAGGTTGCAGGAGACAGGCAAGGGAAAGGTGGCAGGAGACAGGCAAGGGAAAGGTTGCAGGAGACAGGCAGGGGAAAGGTTGCAGGAGACAGGCAGGGGAAAGGCGGCAGGAGACAGGCAGGGGAAAGGTGGCAGGAGACAGGCAGGGGAAAGGTTGCAGGAGACAGGCAAGGAGGTGGCAGGAGACAGGGAGGGGGTGGCAGGAGACAGGGGAAAGGCGGCAGGAGACCGGCCAGGGGGAGCAGGAGACAGGGAAAAGGCGACAGGCAGGGAAAAGGCGGCAGACGACAGGCAGGGAAAAGGCGGCAGGAGACAGGCAGGTGGGGAGCAGGGTGGGGGTGGCAGGAGACAGGCAGGGGAAAGGCGGCAGGAGACAGGCAGGGGAAAGGCGGCAGGAGACATTATTTGTTCTCAGGAGATTGAATAATTTCTTAATCATTTGTAATAAAAGTTATGTTTTACTCTTTGAGAATATCTAATTATTTCTTCACAAGAGTGCGCCCACAAAGAAGTCTACTTTCTTTCTCTTGTCACTGTGACACTCCCAGGTCCCCCTCACCTCCCCAGTCATGTCCCTGTATTACTATAGATATGTGATGTCACTGTGACGCTCCCAGATCCCCTCACCTCCCCAGTCATGTCCCTGTATTATTACTATAGATATAAGTGACATCACTGTGACACTCCCAGATCCCCTCACCTCCCCAGTCATGTCCCTGTATTATTACTATAGATATAAGTGACATCACTGTGACACTCCCAGATCCCCTTACCTCCCCAGTCATGTACCTTTATTACTATAGATCTAAATGATGTCACTGTGACACTTCCAGGAGTGTGATATACATTTGCTTCATACTGCTTCAATTATCATCTGTTACACATGCCAGGGATATTACGGTCTCTGCTTTAATATATCCGAGAATTTGAGCAATATTTTCAATCCCTACAATTTCATATAATAAAATGAATAATAATAATAACAACGACATTAAAGGCTGCACCCCAGCATAAACATAATAACATATGTCTTTATTAACAGGACACCACAGGTTGCTCCTCCAGTATAATAATAATAAAAGGACACCACAGGCTGCTCCCACTGTATAATAATAATAATAATAATAATAATAAAAATAGGACACCACAGGCTGCTCATCCTGTATAATAATAACAGGACACCACAGGCTGCTCCTCCTGTATAATAATAATAATAATAATAATAATAATAATATCAGGACACCATAGGCTGCTCCCCCTGTATAGTAATAATAACAGGACACCACAGGCTGCTCCCCCTGTATAGTAAGACGCCATTACCTGATGGTTGGTTCTATATCGGAGGGGCTGAAGGGACCTTGTGACGTATTGAGGGGAGGAGCTACGTCACCAGGGGGAGGAGCTACGGGCAAACAGGGTACCCGAAAAGTACCCTCGCGGGCTCGCTTCGCTCGCCACCTAATTACTAAAGGTAATAATTGGTGGCGTGGATAGTAGAGGAACTATCCCGCTGGCCTAGCTCCTCCCCCTTGCGTCGTAACTCCTCCCCCTTACGGAAAAGGTCCCTTAGCCCACTTGATTCTAGCATCTACCATTACCTGATCTCAACGGACACTGGGAGGCTGCAGCAGTCGATGAAAACTCACTTCCTGCATGTGGACCGCACAGTCCGGAAGTCAGGTGGAACGCACAGGCAGGAAGTAGGGCATGATTGGCAAAGGCTGCTTACTGGTTACTGGGTCCTCCCCTACTACACCCCGCCCACAGCCCAGGCCTATGTAATGAATGTTAACACACATGTCCTCAGTTCAGGAGGCCGGCGGCCATCTTCTTGTAGACCAGTCCGGCAGCAGCAATAGCTTCCCTGGCCGTGTAGTGACGGTAGATGCTAGAATCAAGTGGGCTAAGGGACCTTTTCCGTAAGGGGGAGGGGTTACGACGCAAGGGGGAGGAGCTAGGCCAGCGGGATAGTTCCTCTACTATCCACGCCACCAACTATTACCTTTAGTAATTAGGTGGTGAGCGAAGCGGAGCGGAGCGAGCCACCGTGCCCGAAGCGTGGCGAGCGAAGCGAGCCCGCGAGGGTACTTTTCGGGTACCCTGTTCGCCCGTAGCTCCTCCCCCTGGTGACGTAGCTCCTCCCTCAATACGTCACAAGGTCCCTTCAGCCCCTCCGATATAGAACCAACCGTGTAGTGACGTCGGGAGCGGCGGCCATTTTCCCCTGGTCTGAGCTCCGCCTTCCTTCTATCATTCCCACAAGGCAGCAGGAGCAGAGAGCAGCCATTGCTGTGTCTGGCAGCAGGTAATGATATTATTATTATTATTCTATAGGCTGAGCAGCTCTGGTGTCAGGTTCTGTACTACAGGGGGAGCAGCCTCTGGTGCCTTGTTATAGTGCAGCTGGAGCAGCCTCTGGTGCTGCATTATTCCTGTACAGGTGGCTGACACTCTAGTGTCCTATTACTGCAGGCACGTCCAAACTGCTGCCCTCCAGCTATTGTGTAACTACATATCCCAGCATGCCCTGACACAGTTTTGCTGTCAAAGAATGCTAAAGCTGTGTCAGGGCACGCTGGGATGTGTAGTTTCACAACAGCTGGAGGGCAGCAGTTTGGACATGCCTGTATTACCGTAATACAGGTGACGCTGACCCCGCCGTTACCGTTATACAGGGGTCGCAGACCCCGCCGTTACCGTAATTCTATACACGGGACATTACAGGTGTTGTGGCATTGTGCTGTACAGGGGTAGCATCCTGTGTTGTCATAGTATACAGGAGGAGCAGCCTGTGTTGTCATAATATACAGGGGTAACAACTTGTGTTGTCATAGTATACAGGAGGAGCAGCCTGTGTTGCAATAATGTACAGGGGTAGCATCCTGTGTTGTCATAATAGACAGGAGGAGCAGCCTGTGGTGTCCTGTTGTTGTTGTTGTTGTTGTTGTTGTTATTATAATACGGGAGGATCAGCCTGTGGTGTCCTGTTAGTATTATACAGGAGGAGCAGCCTGTGGTGTGCTATTATTAAACAGGCCATTGGTGTCCTATTATTATTATTATGATTATTATTATACAGGGGGAGCAGCCTGTGGTGTCTTGTTATTATACAGTAGGAGCAGCCTGTAGTGTCCTGGTATTATACAGGAGGAGCAGCCTGTGGTGTCCTGTTATTATTATACAGTGGCAGCATTATTATTATTATTATTTTCTCATACGTCCTAGAGGATGCTGGGGTCACCATTAGTACCATGGGGTATAGACGGGATCCACAGGAGACATGGGCACTTTAAGACTTTGAAAGGGTGTGAACTGGCTCCTCCCTCTATGCCCCTCCTCCAGACTCCAGTTTTAGAATTGTGCCCAGTGAGACTGGACGCACTACAGGGAGCTCTACTGAGTTTCCCGGAAAAACTTATGTTAGGTTTTTTATTTTCAGGGAGGACTGCTGGCAATAGTCTCCCTGCATCGTGGGACTGAGGTGAGAGAAGCAGGACCTACTTCTGTGAGTTCAATGGCTCTGCTTCTGGCTGACAGGACGCCATTAGCTCCTGAGGGTCTGATCGCTAGGTACGCCTAGATGCTCGTTCCCAAAGCCGGCCGTCACCCCATTTACAGAGCCAGAAGTCAGAAGACAGGTGAGAAGAAGAAGATCAAGAAGACCTCTGTGACTGCTTCTGAGGTACCGCACAGCGATCGCACGCTGCGCGCCATGCTCCCACACACAGCGACACTACAGGGTGCAGGGGGGAGGGGGGGGGGCAGGGAGTGCGATGGGCAGCAGAAAAGCCTCAAAATAAACTAGCAAAAGGGGACATAAGTGCCTAGGTACTGTCCTAACCCCCGCCAGTATAAATATATATTTAAAAAAAGCGGGACTGAACCGCGTCATTAAGGGGTGGAGCTTCGTCCTCACAGCTCGCTCAGCGCCATTTTCCTCTACACGGGCTGCAGAGACGCTGGTCCTTCCTCACACTTCTGAATAAGTATCAGGGTGCAAAACGGAGGGGGGGCACAGAAATATTGGTGCAATATATGTATATATATCTATTTAATATAAAGCGCTGCAGGTCTGGGGCATTCTTTAGTGTTTCAGAACCGGTGATTTGGCGCTGGGTTGTGAGCTGGCAAATCTCTGTGTCTCTCTGACAGACTCTACTGTGGGTCTGTCCCCTCTATGTCCGGTGTGTCTGAGGGTGTTTGGTGCACGTGCGTCGACATGTCTGAGGCTGAAGGCTCTTCCCTGGAGGAGGCTGTATTAGGGACACAAACGGCTGCGTGGGTGACCCTGTCGGCACCGCCGACTCCTGATTGGGTAAATGTGTTCCTCTTATTAGTAAGAGGCTAGATAAGTCTGAGTCTCAGACCCAGGCATGGAAGAAATCTGTGGGGGATATGTTATTCCAAAGTCCGGTCCCCTCAGGGTCACAAAAAAACCTACGTTGGCCCAGTTGGCAGACACTGATACCGACACGGACACTGATTCCAGTGTTGAGTATAGCGATTCCAGGTTAGACCCAAAATTGGCAAAAAGCATTCAGTACATGATTGTGGTGGTTAAAGATGTATTACATATCACGGAGGACCCGGCTGTCCCTGATAAAAGGGTCTGTATGTATAAACAAAGAAAACCTGAGATATCGTTTCATCCCTCTCATGAACTGAACACGATATTTGAAAAAGTTTGGGAAGGTCCTGACAAAAAGTTTCAGATTCCCAAAAGAATTATGGCAGCTTATCCGTTTCCCTCGACGGATAGGGAAAAGTGGGAGTCACCCCCCCACTGTGGACAATGCCTTGTCTCATTTGTCTGAAAAGGTGGCTCTCCCGTCACCTGACACGGCATCCCTTAAGGATCCTGCGGATCGTAAACAAGAAACTACATTTAAGTCCATTTATGTGACCACAGGTACACTACTCAGACCTGTCATTGAGTCTGCGTGGGTAAGTAGTGCTATCGAAAAGTGGGCAGATAATTTGTCATCTGATATAGATACCCTAGATAGGGATAGTATCCTCTTGACACTGGGTTATATCAAGGACGCTGCAGCATACCTTAAGGAAGCTGCGAGAGTTATTGGTCTTTTGGGATCAAAGGCCAATGCCATGGCTGTCTCAGCTAGGCGTGCGTTGTGGATTCACCAATGGAATGCTGATGCTGACTCAGAGAAAAGTACGGAATCTCTACCATATAAAAAGTAAGGCCTTATTTGGAGACGACCTTGATGATTTGGAGTCTAGGCTACCGCGGGTAATTCATTTACCTTATGTTCCTCCACAACAAAAGAAAACGTACCATTATCAGATGCAATCCTTTCGGCCCAATAAATTCAGAAATGGCCGAGGTTCTTCCTTCCTTGCTACTAGAGGAAGGGGAAGAGGTAAACGATCTCCAGCCTTGTCAGGCTCCCAGGAGCAGAAGTCCTCCCAGGCTTCTGCCAATTCCACCGCATGACGTCGGGGCTCCTATGCGGGAGTCCGCACTGGTGGGGGCCCGTCTCAAATTTTTAAGTCAGTTTTGGGTTCGTTCGAACCTAGACCCTTGGATTTTACAAATAGTATCCCAAGGGTACTAGCTGGAGTTTCAAGATGTCCCCCCTCGCCGTTTTTTCAAATCGGCCTTACCAGCTTTTCTTCCGGACAGGGAGGTAATTTGTGACGCAATACAAAAATTGTGTCAAAATCAAGTTATCATTAAGGTTCCCCAGTCACAACAGGGAGAAGGTTTTTATTCGAGCCTGTTTGTGGTCCCGAAGCCGGACGTCTCGGTCAGACCAATCCTATAACATGAAATCTCTGAATTTCTACCTAATGAGAATCAAATTCAAGATGTCTCACCGAGCAGTGATCACCGAGCAGTGATCTCCAGCCTGGAGGAAGGGGATTTTATGGTGTCGGTGGACATAAAAGATGCCTACTTACATGTTCCCATTTATCCTCCACACCAGGCTTACCTGAGATTTGCAATTCAGGAGTGTCATTACCAATTTCAAACGTTGCCGTTTGGTCCATCCACGGCTCCGAGGATTTTCACCAAATTAATGACGGAGATGATTGTTCTCCTTCGCAAGCAAGGAGTCACAATTATCCCATACTTGAACGATCTCCTGATAAAGGCGAGATCCAGGGACCAGTTGGTCCGGAACGTTGCACTCTCCATGACAGTTCTTCAACAACATGGTTGGCTCCTAAACTTGCCAAAATCACAGTTGATTCCGACGATGCGGTTGTCATTTTTGGGTATGATATTGGACACAGAACTACAGAGAGTCTTTCTTCCTGTGGAAAAGGCTCTGGAACTTCAGAGTCTGGTCAAACAAATTCTGAAACCACCAAGAGTGTCAATCCATCAATGCATTCGGTTGCTGGGGAAGAGGGTTGTGGCCTACGAGGCCATTCAGTTTGGCAGGTTACATGCTAGAGTGTTCCAGCGCGACCTCTTGAACAAGTGGTCCGGGTCCCATCTACACATGCACCAGAAGATAATCCTGTCATCCAAGACGAGGGTATCACTCCTGTGGTGGCTGCACAGCTCTCACCTCCTAGAGAGGCACTGGTTCGGGATACAGGACTGGATCCTAGTGACCACGGATGCAAGCCTCCGAGGCTGGGGGGCAGTCACCATGGGAGAAAACTTCCAAGGAAGATGGTCAAGTCAGGAGACTTGTCTCCACATAAATGTTCTGGAGCTAAGGGAAATTTACAACGGCCTCCTACAAGTGGAACATCTTCTTCGAGATCTACGTGTACTGATCCAGTCAGACAATGTAACAGCAGTAGCGTACATAAACCGTCAGAGCGGAACGAAACGCAGAGCGGCGATGGCAGAAGCCACAAGGATTTTTCGCTGGGCGGAAAAGCATACAAGCGCTCTGTCAGCAATCTTCATTCCAGGAGTGGACATCTGGGAAGCAGACTTCCTCAGCAGACACGATCTCCATCCAGGAGAGTGGGGCCTCCACCAAGAAGTCTTCGCAGAGGTGACAGGTCATTGGGGAACTCCTCAAGTAGACATGATGGCTTCTCGTCTCAACAAGAAGCTTCAGAGATATTGTTCCATGTCAAGGGACCCTCAAGCGATTGCAGTGGATGCTCTCGTGACACCGTGGGTGTTTCAGTCGGTGTATGTATTGCCTTCACTTCCTCTCATTCCAAAAGTTCTAAAGATCATAAGAAGAACAAAGATCCGAGCGATCCTCATAGTTCCAGACTGGCCAAGGAGGGCTTGGTATCCAGATCTTCAGGACTTACTCATCGGAGATCCCTGGCCTCTGTGCGTGTATTAGGACTTACCGCGGCTACGTTTGACGGCGTGGCAGTTGAACGCAAAATCCTAGCACGTAAGGTTATTCTCAGTGAAGTCATTCCCACACTTATTCAGGCCAGAAAAGGGGTAACGTCTATACATTACCACCATATTTGGAGAAAATATGTGTCTTGGTGTGAATCCAAGAAGGCTCCTACGGAAGAGTTTCAGCTAGGAAGGTTTCCCCATTTTCTACAAGCAGGTGTGGGTGCGGGCCTAAAATTGGGCTCAATCAAGGTTCAGATTTCAGCCTTATCGATTTTCTTTCAGAAACAATTGGCCTCCCTTCCAGAAGTTCAGACTTTCCTGAAGGGCGTATTGCACATCCAACCTCCATTGGCACCATGGGATCTTAATGTGGTGTTGCAGTTCCTTCAATCACATTGGTTTGAACCTTTATGGAAGGTAGTGTTGAAATTCCTCACTTGGAAAGTGGTCATCCTGTTGGCCTTGGCATCTGCAAGGTGGGTGTCTGAGTTGGCGGACTTGTCTCACAAGAGCCCTTATTTGATCTTCCATGAAGATAGAGCTGAATTGAGGACACGTCAGCAATTTTTCCCAAAGGTGGTTTCCTCTTTCCACATAACCAACCTATCGTGGTACCTGTGGCTACTGACGCCTTCGCTGAGTCAAAATCTCTGGATGTGGTCAGAGCTTTAAAGATTTATGTCACCAGAACGGCTCACTTCAGAAAAACAGAAGCTCTATTTGTCCTGTATGCTCCCAACAAGGTTGGGTGTCCTGCTTTCAAGCAGACCATTGCGCGCTGTATCTGTAACACGATTCAGCTGGCCCATTCCACTGCTGGATTGCCATAACCGGAATCAGTGAAGGCCCATTCCACTAGGAAGGTGGGCTCATCCTGGGTGGCTACCCGGGGGGTCTCGGCATTGCAACTTTGCCGAGCAGCTACTTGGTCGGGGCCAAACACTTTTGCACAGTTCTATAAGTTTGACACCTTGGCCGATGGAGACCTTAAGTTTGGTCAATCGGTGCTGCAGAGTCGTCCGCACTCTCCCATCCGTTCTAGAGCTTTGGTATAATCCCATGGTTCTAATGGTGACCCCAGCATCCTCTAGGACGTATGAGAAAATAGGATTTTAATACTTACCGGTAAATCCTTTCCTCTTAGTCCGTGGAGGATGCTTGGCGCCCGTCCCAGTGCGTACTGTATCTGCAGTTAATAGTTATGGTTACACATATGCTGTGTTACGTTTCTTAAGGGGGGAACCTGGATTGCACATCCTATTACTAAAGATATCAAGAGGTGCTATCATGCTGAGGCTTCTACTACTATGCTGGGGGAAGAGAGATGCAGATGCACACTCTTAGCACTAAGAACACTGATAATAAAAATAATTTAAATAAACCCTTACAATTAACATGGGTGGTCATTCCGAGTTGTTCGCTCACAAGCTGCTTTTAGCAACTTTGCACAAGCTAAGCCGCCGCCTACTAGGAGTGAATCTTAGCATAGTAGAATTGTGAACGAAAGATTCTCAAAATTGCGAATAGACACTTTTCAGCAGTTTCTGAGTAGCTCCAGACTTACTCGGCATCTGCGATCAGTTCAGTGCTTGTCGTTCCTGGTTTGACGTCACAAACACACCCAGCGTTCGCCCAGACACTTCTCCGTTTCTCCAGCCACTCCCGCGTTTTTCCCAGAAACGGTAGCGTTTTTCCGCACACACCCATAAAACGGCCTGTTTCCGCCCAGAAACACCCACTCACACTCCAATCACCAGAACGAAGAATATACCTCGTAATACCGTGAGTAAAATACCAAACTTCTTAGCAAATTTACTTTTCGCAGTCGCAGTGCTGACATTGCGCATGCGCACTAAGCGGAAAATCGCTGCGATGCGAAGAAATTTACAGAGCGAACAACTCGGAATGACCACCATGGAGTATAATTGAAGTTCTTAGCACACATTTGCGCAAATATGCGGGCCCATGTACCGCGGCCAGGTGACTTCATCACATGGGTCCCTAACATCCCTAATATTATCACATTCTATAAATTTATACAGGACTTACCTCTAAATAGGGCCTTATCAATGTGTGATCTGAGATGCAGGAACCCAGCCAATTAAAACACCTGAGGGTGAATGGGAGGAGTGCCAATCCAGAGGAAGGAAGCCGGCCTTCCAGTGTACAATATATACACAAATATAGTGGAAAAAAGGGGGGAACCTGGATTGCACATCCTATCAATAAAGTGTGCATCTGCACCTCTCTTCCCCCAGCATAGTGTTACGTTTCTTGTCAGCCTGTTGCTGCAATTGTTCATGCCGTTGGCCTGTGTTCTGTTGAATGCCATGTTCTGCGGTATGGTTGAGGTGTGAGCTGGTATGGATCTCACCTTAGTTTAACAATAAATCCTTTCTTCGAAATGTCAGTCTCCCTGGGCACAGTTCCTATAATGGGAGTCTGGAGGAGGGGCACAGAGGGAGGAGCCAGTTCACACCCTTTCAAAGTCTTAAAGTGCCCATATCTCCTGCGGATCCCGTCTATACCCCATGGTTCTAATGATGACCCCAGCATCCTCTACGGACTAAGAGAAAAGGATTTACCTGTAGGTATTAAAATCCTATTATACAGGGGGAGTAGCCTGTGGTGTGCAGTTGTTGTTATTATTTTTAGACAGGGGATCAGCCTGTGGCATGCTGTTCTTATTATTCTTATTATTATTATTATACAGGAGGAGCAGCCTATGTTGTCCTATTATTAATATTATAAAGAAGGAGTAGCTAGTGGTGTCCACTTATTATTATTATTATTATTATTATTATTATTATTATTATTATTATTATTATGCAGGAGCAGCAGCCTGTGGTGTCCTGTCATTATTATTATACAGGGGAAGCAGGCTGTGGTGTCCTGTTCTTATTATTATACAGAAGGTAGTAGCCTGTTGTGTTCTATTATTATTATTTTTTTGCAGAGGGAGCAGCCTGTGGTGTAATTTTATTATAACTATAAATGGAGAGCTGAATGGGGTGTCCTGTTGTTATTATTATAATACGAGGGGAGCAGGTTTTTGTGTATGGTTATTATTATACAGCAGCTTGTGGTGTCTTAATAATAATAATAATAATAATAATAATAGTATTATACATTTGGAGTGGTGGTGATGTCACAGTGATGTCACTTATATCTATAGTAATAATACAGGGACATGACTGGGGAGGTGAGGGGGATCTGGGAGCGTCTCAGTGACATCACTTATATCTATAGTAATAATACAGGAATATGACTGGGAGGTGAGGGGATCTGAGAATGTCACAGTGACATCAATTACATCTATAGTAATAATACAGGGACATGACTGGGGGTGAGGCTGATCTGGGAGCATCACATTTACATCACTTTTAACTATAGTGATAATACAGGGATGTGACTGGGGAGGTGAGGGGATATGGGAGCTTCACAGTGACGCCACTTATATCTATAGTAATAATACAGGGACATGACTGCGGAGGTGAGGGGATATTGGAATGTCACTATGACATTACTTATATCTATAATAATAATACAGGGACATGACTGGAGAGTTGAGGAGATCTGGGAGTATTTACAGTGATATTGATGTCTCCCCCATTTAGCAGGATTACACCATAGTGAAGAAGACATTCGGTGAGCATGAGAACCCCAGCAACCATCCTCGTGTTGCAGGTGGACTAAGCAGGACCTAGAGCCCCATCACGGTGCCTCCACCTCACTTACTGACTCACTGATACATAAGAGACACAATGACCAGAAGATCCTGGAACTCACCAACAAGATCATTCAGCTGCTGACTGTAGAGGTGACTGCTGGGAATGGGGCATTATACAGTAACACCAGGGGACGTGTCTGGGTGATGACTGGAGAGGTGACTGCTGGGAATGGGGCATTATACAGTAACACCAGGGGACGTGTCTGGGTGATGACTGGAGAGGTGACTGCTGGGAATGGGACATTATACAGTAACACCAGGGAATGTGTCTGGGTGATGACCGGAGAGGTGACTGCTGGGAATGGGACATTATACAGTAACACCAGGGGGACGTGTCTGGGTGATGACTGGAGAGGTGACTGCTGGGAATGGGACATTATACAGTAACACCAGGGGAAGTGTCTGGGTGATGACTGGAGAGGTGACTGCTGGGAATGGGACATTATACAGTAACACCAGGGAATGTGTCTGGGTGATGACCGGAGAGGTGACTGCTGGGAATGGGACATTATACAGTAACACCAGGGGGACGTGTCTGGGTGATGACTGGAGAGGTGACTGCTGGGAATGGGACATTATACAGTAACACCAGGGGATGTGTCTAGTTGATGACTGGAGAGGTGACTGCTGGGAATGGGACATTATACAGTAACACCAGGGGACGTGTCTGGGTGATGACTGTAGAGGTGACTGCTGGGAATGGGGCATTATACAGTAACACCAGGGGACGTGTCTGGGTGATGACTGGAGAGGTGACTGCTGGGAATGGGACATTATACAGTAACACCAGGGAATGTGTCTGGGTGATGACTGGAGAGGTGACTGCTGGGAATGGGACATTATACAGTAACACCAGGGGATGTGTCTAGTTGATGACTGGAGAGGTGACTGCTGGGAATGGGACATTATACAGTAACAGCAGGGGGACGTGTCTGGGTGATGACTGGAGAGGTGACTGCTGGGAATGGGACATTATACAGTAACACCAGGGGAAGTGTCTGGGTGATGACTGGAGAGGTGACTGCTGGGAATGGGACATTATACAGTAACACCAGGGGGACGTGTCTGGGTGATGACTGGAGAGGTGACTGCTGGGAATGGGACATTATACAGTAACACCAGGGGATGTGTCTAGTTGATGACTGGAGAGGTGACTGCCGTGAATGGGACATTATACAGTAACACCAGGGGATGTGTCTGGGTGATGACTGGAGAGGTGACTGCTGGGAATGGGGCATTATACAGTAACACCAGGGGGCGTGTCTGGATGATGACTGGAGAGGTTACTGCTGGGAATGGGGCATTATACAGTAACACCAGGGGGCGTGTCTGGGTGATGACTGGAGAGGTGACTGCTGGGAATGGGGCATTATACAGTAACACAGGGGGATGTGTCTGGGTGATGACTGTATCACTGTGTGTGTCAGGTTCCTATAAGGTGTCAGGATGCCACTGTCTATGTCTCCATGCAGGAGGGGGAGTATATAGAGGAACACAGGGGTCTGTACAAGGACGTGATGATGGAGAATCACCAGCCCCTAACATCACTTGGTAAGATGAGACTGTCATGTATTGTACAGGGGAGAGCAGGTATGGGGGCCCCTATATACTCACATCACCTGATAATCACATATATACACTGTACTCAGTCACTGTGTGTCTCCTACAGATGGGCCCAGTAACAGAGATACCCCAGAGAGATGTCCCCGTCCTCTGTATTCCCAGGATTGTACAGAGGAGAATCACAGGATCCCACAGGAGGATCAGGTAAGTGGGATTTAGGGTCTCACCAATATACCAAAGTGACTGTCACTATATGATCTGTAGAGGAGCTGTGTGTCTTATACACTGATATTATACTGTTTCACCTCAGTTTAATCTGTTTGCAAATGTCATTATAGTACATGACTGATATGAAGACAGAAGAAATAGAGGGAGAAGAAGAGACGTATGTGACTGATATAAAGGCAGAAGATATAAAGGGAGAAGAAGAGACGTATGTGACTGATATGAAGGCAGAAGATACAGAGGGAGAAGAAGAGACGTATGTGACTGATATAAAGGCAGAAGATACAGAGGGAGAAGAAGAGACGTATGTGACTGATATAAAGGCAGAAGATATAGCGGGAGAAGAAGAGACGTATGTGACTGATATGAAGGCAGAAGATACAGAGGGAGAAGAAGAGACGTATGTGACTGATATAAAGGCAGAAGATATAGAGGGAGAAGAAGAGACGTATGTGAGGGGTGATCAGCAGTGTAAGGAGGAGGAGATCCCTACAGATATCAGCACAGGTGAGTAATAAACACTTATTACAGAAAAGAGTCACATATTCTCCTTGCTCAATCACTACAGCAATCTCTTATCCTACAGCCTCCTCTGTCAGTACAAACTAATGAGAAAAATGTATTTTCCCAGTGGTGGAGTCAGGAGCCATCAGCCCATATTATACTCCTGCTCTCCCCCTCACATCATGTCACTGTGTGTTACCAGCCCAGAGATCTGACCAGTCTCCTCCCCACACTCTGGTGTATCTCATACATCAGGAGCCATCAGCCCCTATTATACTCCTGCTCTCCACCTCACATCATGTCACTGTGTGTTACCAGCCCAGAGTTCTGACCAGTCTCCTCCCCACACTCTCTGGTGTATCTCATACATCAGGAGCCATCAGCCCCTATTATACTCCTGCTCTCCCCCTCACATCATGTCACTGTGTGTTACCAGCCCAGAGATCTGATCAGTCTCCACCCCACACTCTCTGGTGTATCTCATACATCAGGAGACATCAGCCTCTATTATCCTCCTGCTCTCCCCCTCACATCATGTCACTGTGTGTTACCAGCCCAGTGATCTGACCAGTCTCCTCCCCACACTCTCTGGTGTATCTCATACATCAGGAGCCATCAACCCCTATTATACTCCTGCTCTCCCCCTCACATCATTTCACTGTGTGTTACCAGCCCAGAGATCTGACCAGTCTCCTCCCCACTCTCTCTGGTGTATCTCATACATCAGGATTCATCAGCCCCTATTATACTCCTGCTCCCCCCCTCACATCATGTCACTGTGTGTTACCAGCCCAGAGATCTGACCAGTCTCCTCCCCACACTCAGGTGTATCTCATACATCAGGAGCCATCAGCCCCTATTATACTCCTGCTGTCACCCTCACATCAAGTCACTGTGTGTTACCAGCCCAGAGATTTGAGCAGTCTCCTCCCCACACTCTCTGGTGTATCTCATACATCAGGAGCCATCAGCCCCTATTATACTCCTGCTCTCCCCTCACATCATGCCACTGACCAGCCCAGAGATCTGACCAGTCTCCTCCCCACACTCTCTGGTATATCTCATACATCAGGCGCCATCAGCCCCTATTATACTGCTGCTCTTCCCCTCACATCATGTCACTGTGTTACCAGCCCAGAGATCTGACCAGTCTCCTTCCCACACTCTCTGGTGTATCTCATACATCAGGAGCCATCAGCCCCTATTATACTCCTGCTCTCCCCCTCACATCATGTCACTGTGTCACAAGCCGAGAGATCTGACCAGTCTCCTCCCCACACTCTCTGGTGTATCTCATACATCAGGAGCCATCAGCCCCTATTATACTCCTGCTCTCCCCCTCACATCATGTCACTGTGTGTTACCAGCCCTGAGATCTGACCAGTTTCCTCCCCACACTCTCTGGTGTATCTCATACATCAGGATCCATCAGCCCCTATTATACTCCTGCTCTCCCCCTCACATCATGTCACTGTGTGTTACCAGCCCAGAGATCTGACCAGTCTCCTCCCCACACTCTCTGGTGTATCTCATACATCAGGAGCCATCAGCCCCTATTATACTCCTGCTGTCACCCTCACATCATGTCACTGTGTGTTACCAGCCCAGAGATTTGAGCAGTCTCCTCCCCACACTCTCTGGTGTATCTCATACATCAGGAGCCATCAACCCCTATTATACTCCTGCTCTCCCCTCACATCATGCCACTGACCAGCCCAGAGATCTGACCAGTCTCCTCCCCACACTCTCTGGTATATCTCATACATCAGGAGCCATCAGGCCCTATTATACTTCTGCTCTCCCCCTCACATCATGTCACTGTGTGTTACCAGCCCAGAGATCTGACCAGTCTACTCCCCACACTCTCTGGTGTATCTCATACATCAGGAGCCATCAACCCCTATTATACTCCTGCTCTCCCCCTCACATCATGTCACTGTGTGTTACCAGCCCAGAGATCTGACCAGTCTCCTCCCCACACTCTCTGGTGTATCTCATACATCAGGAGCCATCAGCGCCTATTATACTCCTGCTCTCCCCCTCACATCATGTCACTGTGTGTTACCAGCCCAGAGATTTATTTTTCTCTGACGTCCTAGTGGATGCTGGGACTCCGTAAGGACCATGGGGATATAGCGGCTCTGCAGGAGACAGGGCACAATAATAAAAGCTTTAGGATCAGGTGGGATCTGCTGGGAAAATGGTCTGGATCGCATCTTCAGATGCATCAGCGGATAACCCTGTCTCCAAGGACAAGGGTGTTTCTTCTGCGGTGGCTGCAGAGTGCTCATCTATGAAAGGAGACAGGGCACAAAAAGTAAAAGCTTTAGGACTAGCTGGTGTGCACTGGCTCCTCCCCCTATGACCCTCCTCCAAGCCTCAGTTAGATTTTTGTGCCCGGCCGTGAAGGGTGCAATCTAGGTGGCTCTCCTGAGCTGCTTAGAATAAAAGTTTAAGTTAGGTTTTTTTTATTTTCAGTGAGACCTGCTGGCAACAGGCTCACTGCATCGAGGGACTAAGGGGAGAAGAAGTAAACTCACCTGCTTCTTAGGCTACTGGACACCATTATCTCCAGAGGGATCGAACACAGGCCCAGCCATGGAGTCCGGTCCCGGAGCCGCGCCGCCGACCCCCCTTACAGATGCCGAAGTTGAAGAGGTCCAGAAACAGGCGGCAGAAGACTTTCAGTCTTCATAAGGTAGCGCACAGCACTGCAGCTGTGCGCCATTGTTGTCAGCACACTTCATACCAGCGGTCACTGAGGGTGCAGGGCGCTGGGGGGGGCGCCCTGGGCAGCAATGTATTATACCTTTTTTTATGGCTAAAATACATCACATATAGCCCTTGAGGCTATATGGATGTATTTAACCCCTGCCAGATCTCACAAACTCCGGGAGAAGAGCCCGCCGTTTTAGGGGGCGGGGCCTATTCTCCTCAGCACACGGCGCCATTTTCCTGCTCAGCTCTGCTGTGAGGAAGGCTCCCAGGCTCTCCCCTGCACTGCACTACAGAAACAGGGTTAAAACAGAGAGGGGGGGGGCACTTATTTGGCGATATGATTACATATGTGAAAATGCTATAAGGGAAAACACTTGTATAAGGGGTTGTCCCTGTATAATTATAGCGTTTTTGGTGTGTGCTGGCAAACTCTCCCTCTGTCTCCCCAAAGGGCTAGTGGGGTCCTGTCCTCTATCAGAGCATTCCCTGTGTGTGTGCTGTGTGTCGGTACGTGTGTGTCGACATGTAGGAGGACGATGTTGGTGAGGAGGCGGAGCAAATTGCCTGTATTGGTGATGTCACTCTCTAGGGAGTCGACACCGGAATGGATGGCTTATTTAGGAATTACGTGATAATGTCAACACGCTGCAAGGTCGGTTGACGACATGAGACGGCCGGCAAACAAATTAGTACCTGTCCAGGCGTCTCAGACACCGTCAGGGGCTTGTAAAAACGCCCATTTACCTCAGTTGGTTGACACAGACACAGACACGGACACTGACTCCAGTGTCGACGGTGAAGAAACAAACGTATTTTCCTTTAGGGCCACACGTTACATGTTAAGGGCAATGAAGGAGGTGTTACAAATTTCTGATACTACAAGTACCACAAATAAGGGTATTATGTAGGGTGGGAATAAACTACTTGTAGTTTTTCCGGAATCAGATAAATTAAAGTGTGTGATGATACGTGGGTTTCCTCCGATAGAAAATTATTGGCGGTATACCTTTTCCCGCCAGAAGTGAGGGCGAGTTGGGAAACACACCTTAGGGTGGATAAGGCGCTCACACGCTTATAAAAACAAGTGGCGTTACCGTCTCCAGATACGGCCGCCCTCAAGGAGCCAGCTGATAGGAAGCTGAAAAATATCCTAAAAAGTATATACACATACTGGTGTTATACTACGACCAGCGATCGCCTCAGCCTGGATGTGCAGCGCTGGGGGGGCTTGGTCGGATTTCCTGACTGAAAATATTGATACCCTTGACAGGGACAAGATTTTATTTACTATAGAGCATTTTAAGGATGCATTTCTATATATGCGAGATGCGCAGAGGGATATTTGCATTCTGGCATCAAGAGTAAATGTGATGTCCATATCTGCCAGACGATGTTTATAGACACGACAGTGGTCAGGTGATGCAGATTCCAGACGGCACATGGAAGTATTGCCGTATAAAGGGGCAGTCCATCGGACCTGGTGGCCATGGCAACAAATCCACTTTTGTTACCCCAAGTCACATCTCAGCAGAAAAGGACACAGTCTTTTCAGTCTCAGTCCTTTCGTCCCCATAAAGGCAGGCGGGCAAAAGGCCAGTCATATCTGCCCAGGGGTAGAGGAAAGGGAAGAAGACTGCAGCAGGCAGCCCATTCCCAGGAACAGAAGCCCTCCACAGCTTCTGCCAAGTTCGCAGCATGACGCTGGGGCCATACAAGCGGACTCAGGTGCGGTGGGGGGTCATCTCAAGAGTTTCAGCACGCAGTGGGCTCACTCGCAAGTGGACTCCTGGATCCTACACGTAGTATCCCAGGTGTACATTGGAAATTCGAGACGTCTCCCCCTCACAAGTTCCTGAAGTCTGCTTTACCAACGTCTCCCTCCGACAGGGAGGCAGTATTGGAAAAAATTCACAGGCTGTATTCCCAGCAGGTGATAATCAAAGTACCCCTCCTACAACAAGGGAAGGGGTATTATTCCACACTATATTGTGGCACTGAAGCCAGACGGCTCGGTGAGATCTGAAAGATTTGAACACTTACATACAAGGGTTCAAATCAAGATGGAGTCACTCAGAGTAGTGATAGCGAACCAGGACGATATGGTGTCACTGGATATCAGGGACGCTTACCTACATGTCCAAATTTTGCCCTTCTCACCAAGGGTATCTCAGGTTCGTGGTACAGAACTGTCACTATCAGTTCAGACGCTGCCGTTTGGATTGTCCACGGCACCCCGGGTCTTTACCAAGGTAATGGCCGAAATGATGATTCTTCTTAAAAGAAATATGGACGCTTTCCTGATAAGGGCAAGGTCCAGAGAACAGTTGGCGGTCGGAGTAGCACTATCTCAAGTAGTTCTACGACAGCACGAGTGGATTCTAAATATTCCAAAATCGCAGCTTTTTCCGACGACACGTCTAATGTTCCTAGGGATGATTCTGGACACAGTCCAGAAAAGGATGTTTTCTCCCGGAGAAGAAAGCCAGGGAGTTATCCGAGCTAGTCAGGAACCTCCTAAAACCAGGAAAAGTATCAGTGCATCATTGCACAATGGTCCTGTGAAAAATGGTGGTTTCTTACAAAGCGATCCCATTCGGTAGATTTCACGCAAGAACCTTTCAGTGGGATCTGCTGGGAAAATGGTCTGGATCGCATCTTCAGATGCATCAGCGGATAACCCTGTCTCCAAGGACAAGGGTGTTTCTTCTGCGGTGGCTGCAGAGTGCTCATCTATGAAAGGAGACAGGGCACAAAAAGTAAAAGCTTTAGGACTAGCTGGTGTGCACTGGCTCCTCCCCCTATGACCCTCCTCCAAGCCTCAGTTAGATTTTTGTGCCCGGCCGAGAAGGGTTCAATCTAGGTAGCTCTCCTGAGCTGCTTAGAGTAAAAGTTTAGACTTAGGTTTTTTTTATTTTCAGTGAGTCCTGCTGGCAACAGGCTCACTGCATCGAGGGACTAAGGTGAGAAGAAGCGTACTCACCTGCGTGCAGAGTGGATTTGGCTTCTTAGGCTACTGGACATTAGCTCCAGAGGGATCGATCACAGGCCCAGCCATGGATGGGTCCCGGAGCCGCGCCGCCGGCCCCCTTACAGAGCCAGAAAACAGAAGAGGTCCAGAAATCGGCGGCAGAAGACGTCCTGTCTTCAGTAAAGGTAGCGCACAGCACTGCAGCTGTGCGCCATTGCTCTCAGCACACTTCACATTCCGGTCACTGAGGGTGCAGGGCGCTGGGGGGGGGGGGCGCCCTGAGACGCAATATAAACACTTTTTTTGGCAAAATATACATCACATATAGCTCCGGGGCTATTTAACTCCTGCCAGTTTTTCTGTAAAAAGCGGGAGAAAAGGCCGCCGAGAAGGGGGCGGAGCCTATATCCTCAGCACACAAGCGCCATTTTCCCTCACAGCTCCGCTGGAAGGACGTCTCCCTGACTCTCCCCTGCAGTCCTGCACTACAGACACAGGGTAAAAAAGAGAGGGGGGGGGGGGCACTAATTTGGCATATATAAACTACATAGCAGCTATAAGGGAGAAACACTTATATAAGGTTGTCCCTATACATATTATAGCGCTCTGGTGTGTGCTGGCAAACTCTCCCTCTGTCTCCCCAAAGGGCTAGTGGGGTCCTGTCCTCTATCAGAGCATTCCCTGTGTGTGTGCTGTGTGTCGGTACGTGTGTGTCGACATGTATGAGGAGGAAAATGGTGTGGAGGCGGAGCAATTGCCGGCAATAGTGATGTCACCCCTTAGGGAGTCGACACCTGACTGAATGGTCTTATTTAAGGAATTACGTGATAGCGTCAGCACTTTACAAAAGACTGTTGACGACATGAGACAGCTGGCAAATCAATTAGTGCCTGTTCAGGCGTCTCAAACACCGTCAGGGGCTCTAAAGCGCCCTTTACCTCAGTCGGTCGACACAGACACGAACACTGACTCCAGTGTCGACGGTGAAGAAACAAACGTATTTTCCAGTAGGGCCACACGTTACATGATCACGGCAATGAAGGAGGCGTTGAACATTTCTGATACTACAAGTACCACAAGAAAGGTTATTATGTGGGGTGTGAAAAAACTACATGTAGTTTTTCCTGAATCAGATGAATTAAATGAGGTGTGTGATGAAGCGTGGGTTTCCCCCGATAAAAAACTGCTAATTTCAAAAAAATTATTGGCATTATACCCTTTCCCGCCAGAGGTTAGGGCGCGCTGGGAAACACCCCCTAGGGTAGATAAAGCGCTCACATGCTTATCAAAACAAGTGGCGTTACCGTCTCCTGATACGGCCGGCCTCAAGGAACCAGCTGATAGGAAGCTGGAAAATATCCTGAAAAGTATATACACACATACTGGTGTTATACTGCGACCAGCAATCGCCTCAGCCTGGATGTGCAGTGCGGGGGTAGCTTGGTCGGAGTCCCTGACTGAAAATATTGATACCCTGGACAGGGACAATATATTATTGACTATAGAGCATTTAAAAGATGCATTTCTATATATGCGAGATGCACAGAGGGATATTTACAATCTGGCATCAAGAGTAAGTGCGATGTACATTTCTGCCAGAAGAAGTTTATGGACACGACAGTGGTCAGGTGATGCGGATTCCAAACGGCACATGGAAGTATTGCCGTATAAAGGAGAGGAGTTATTTGGGGTCGGTCTATCGGACCTGGTGGCCACGGCAACAGCTGGGAAATCCACCTTTTTACCCCAGGTCACCTCTCAGCAGAAAAAGACACCGTCTTTTCAACCTCAGTCCTTTCGTCCCCATAAGGGCAAGCGGGCAAAAGGCCACTCATATCTGCCCCGGGATAGAGGAAGGGGGAAAAGACTGCAGCAGGCAGCCTCTTCCCAGGAACAGAAGCCCTCCACAGCTTCTGCCAAGTCCTCAGCATGACGCTGGGGCCTTACAAGCGGACTCAGGTACGGTGGGGGGTCGTCTCAAGAGTTTCAGCGCGCAGTGGGCTCACTCGCAAGTGGACCCCTGGATCCTGCAGGTAGTATCTCAGGGGTACAGATTGGAATTCGAGACATCTCCCCCTCGCCGGTTCCTGAAGTCTGCTTTACCAACGTCTCCCTCCGACAGGGAGGCGGTATTGGAAGCCATTCACAAGCTGTATTCCCAGCAGGTGATAATCAAAGTACCCCTTATACAACAGGGAAAGGGGTATTATTCCACACTGTTTGTGGTACCGAAGCCGGACGGCTCGGTGAGACCTATTCTAAATCTAAAGTCCTTGAACACTTACATACAAAGGTTCAAATTCAAAATGGAGTCACTCAGAGCAGTGATAGCGAACCTGGAAGAAGGGGACTATATGGTGTCTCTGGACATCAAGGATGCTTACCTTCATGTCCCAATTTGCCCTTCTCAAAAATCATGTGATAGCACTGTCAGCAGTGTTCATTCCGGGAGTGGACAACTAGGAAGCAGACTTCCTCAGCAGGCACGACCTCCACCCGGGAGAGTGGGGACTTCATCCGGAAGTCTTCCACATGATTGTGAACCGTTGGGAAAAACCAAAGGTGGACATGATGGCGTCCCGCCTCAACAAAAAACTAGACAGGTATTGCGCCATGTCAAGGGACCCTCAGGCAATAGCTGTGGACGCTCTGGTAACACCTTGAGTGTTCCAGTCAGTGTATGTGTTCCCTCCTCTGCCTCTCATACCCAAGGTACTGAGAATTATAAGACGGAGAGGAGTAAGAACTATTCTCGTGGCTCCGGATTGGCCAAGAAGGACTTGGTACCCGGAACTTCAAGAGATGCTCACAGAGGACCCATGGCCTCTGCCGCTAAGAAGGGACCTGCTTCAGCAAGGACCCTGTCTGTTCCAAGACTTACCGCGGCTGCGTTTGACGGCATGGCGGTTGAAAATCGGCCTTGCCAGCTTCCCCCTCCGAAAGGGGGGTAGTGCTGGCAGCAATTCACAAGCTATACCTCCAGCAGGTGATTGTAAAGGTTCCCATCCTTCAACAAGGAAAGGGTTACTATTCCACGATGTTTGTGGTTCCAAAACCGGACGGTTCGGTCAGGCCCATTCTGAATTTGAAGTCCCTGAACATTTACCTGAGGAAATTCAAGTTCAAAATGGAATCGCTCAGAGCAGTCATTGCAAGCCTGGAGGAGCGGGATTTTATAGTGTCTCTGGACATCAAGGACGCTTACTTGCATGTCCCCATTTACCATCCTCATCAGGAGTACCTCAGGTTTGTGGTACAGGACTGTCATTACCAGTTCCAGACGCTACCGTTTGGCCTATCTACGGCACCGAGAATATTTACCAAGTAATGGCGGAGATGATGGTGCTCCTTCGGAAGCATGGAGTTACAGTTATCCCGTACTTGGACGATCTACTGATAAAGGCGAGGTCCAAGGAGCAGTTACTGCTCAACATAGCACACTCTCAAGAAGTGTTGCGTCAGCACTGCTGGATTCTGAATATCCCAAAGTCGCAGCTGAATCCTACGACGCGTCTGCCCTTCCTAGGCATGATTCTGGACACAGACCAGAAAAAGGTGTTTCTCCCGGAGGAGAAGGCTCAGGAGCTCATGATTCTGGTCAGAGCACTCCTAAAACTAAAACAGGTATCGGTGCATCACTGCATGCAAGTACTGGGAAAAATGGTGGCGTCATACGAAGCCATTCCCTTCGGCAGGTTCCATGCGAGAGTTTTTCAGTGGGATCTGCTGGACAAGTGGTCCGGATCGCATCTTCAGATGCATCAGCTGATCACCCTGTCCCCCAGGGCCAGGGTGTCTCTTCTGTGGTGGCTGCAGAGTGCTCACCTCCTAGAGGGCCGAAGGTTCGGCATACAGGACTGGGTCCTAGTGACCACGGATGCAAGCCTCCGAGGGTGGGGGGCAGTCACTCAGGGAAGAAACTTCCAAGGACTGTGGTCAAGTCAGGAGACTTGTCTGCACATCAATATCCTGGAACTAAGGGCAATATACAACGCCCTGAGTCAAGCGGAGCCTTTGCTCCAAGACCAACCAGTGCTGATCCAGTCAGACAACATCACTGCGGTCGCCCATGTAAACCGCCAGGGCGGCTGTTATGCACACCAGTGCCTGCAGGAATGTACTGGTGTCAGAACTGTTATGCACTCCAGTGCCTGCAGGAATGTACTGGTGTTTGAGCTGTTATGCACACCAGTGCCTGCAGGAATGTACTGGTGTCTGAACGGATAGGTATGCAAAACAAATGAACTCACAGACAGACTGGGGAATATGACATTACGTACACAGAAGGTGATAGGGTAACAAAATACACACAAAGTGAACAGAGAAGCCCAGAGGCTAAGGAACTGGGTGTCTCCCTAGTATTAGTAATGCTCAGATGGGAAAAGCAAGATGTTGTGTTTTAATACGTAGAGAACCCGAAATGCTGTTGCTAAGGGCAACAGCAAAACCCTAAAGGGTTACCAACGGGTGTGGCAGTAAACTCCTTGGTCAGAGATGGAATGATAGACACAAGGAGAGTCTCCACAATCCTAATTCTCACTTGCAGTGCACAGGTTCAGCTTACTGCCACTAAGCTGACACCTGAACACCTTGCACAGTGAGACAGGATTTAAGCAGGCAAGTCTTAGAATACAGCCGCAAACTTGCTAAGTTCACAGAGTAGTAAAAGAACCCCAGCAAGCTAAACGACTGACTCCAGTCTTACTGCTAGGTCTGGATTGGCAGAGTGTAGTACCAAATCCCCAGGCCTATTTGCAGTAAGCAACAACAAATACAAAGCTACACAGTACTGGCTAACTTTCAGGAACTGACTAACCAACAAAGATTCAGCAGCATCTGCTTAACCTGAGAAGAGGCCTTATAAAGCAGGTGCTGTCCACGCCCCACTCAGACCTCACAGACTGTGAGCACAAAAACCAGCACCGGATCCCCTGCCGTGCACAGAGCCTGTAACCACTGCACAGCAAAAGACCCGAACCGGAGTATCAGCTGCGCTCAGGTTACTCTGCTAGCACTTGTCTCCCGGTTGCCATGACGACGTGGCAGCACAGGGCAGGAGACCCTAACAGCGGCACAAGAAGCAGGGTGGCAATGGCGGAAGCCACCAGGATTCTTCGTTGGGCGGAGAATCATGTACAAGCACTGTCAGCAGTGTTCATTCCGGGAGTGGACAACTGGGAAGCAGACTTCCTCAGCAAACACGACCTACACCCGGGAGAGTGGGGTCTTCATCAAGAAGTCTTCTCGCAGATTGTAAATCGATGGGAACTGCCACAGGTGGACATGATGGCGTCCGGTCTCAACAAAAAGCTAAAAAGGTATTGCGCCAGCTCAAGGGACCCTCAGGCAATAGCTGTGGACGCTCTGGTAATGCCGTGGGTGTTCCAGTCGGTCTATGTGTTTCCTCCTCTGCTTCTCATAATCAAGGTTTTGAGAATCGTAAGAAAAAGAGAAGTGAGAACAATACTCATTGTTCCGGATTGGCCAAGAAGAACTTGGTACCCGGAACTGCAAGAGATGCTCACAGAGGACCCATGGCCTCTACCTCTCAGATAGGACCTGTTGCAACAGGGGCCCTGTCTGTTCCAAGACTTACCGCGGCTGCGTTTGACGGCATGGTGGTTGAACGCCGGATCCCAGCAGAAAAGGGCATTCTGGAAGAAGTTATTCCTACGCTAATAAAGGCTAGGAAGGACGTGACAGCAAAGCATTATCACCGGATATGGCGAAAATATGTTGCTTGGTGTGAGGCCACGAAGGCCCCTACAGAGGAATTCCAGCTTGGGCGATTCCTACACTTCCTGCAGTCAGGTGTGACTATGGGCCTAAAATTAGGGCCCATAAAGGTCCAGATTTTGGCCCTATCCATTTTCTTTCAAAAGGAACTGGCTTCACTGCCTGAGGTTCAGACACTGATTTTGTTAAAGGAGTGCTACATATTCAGCCCCCTTTTGTGCCACCAGTGGCACCTTGGGATCTTAACGTTGTGTTGGATTTTCTGAAATCCCACTGGTTTGAGCCACTGAAGACAGTGGAGCTCAAATATCTCACTTGGAAAGTGGTCATGTTGTTGGCCTTGGCTTCGGCTAGGCGTGTGTCAGAATTGGCGGCTTTATCATGTAAAAGCCACTATCTGATTTTCCATGTAGACGGGGCAGAACTGCGGACCCGTCCGCAATTTCTGCCAAAGGTGGTGTCATCTTTTCATCTGAACCAACCTATTGTGGTGCCTGCAGCTACTCGGGACTTGTAGGACTCCAAGTTACTGGACGTAGTCCGGCCTTTGAAGATTTATGTTTCTAGAACGGCTGGAGTCAGAAAGACTGACTCGCTGTTTATACTGTATGCACCCAACAAGCTGGGTGCACTTGCTTCAAAACAAACTATTGCTCGCTGGATCTGTAACACGATTCAGCAGGCTCATTCTGTGGCAGGATTGCCGCATCCAAGATCAGTAAAAGCCCATTCCACAAGGAAGGTGGGCTCTTCTTGGGCGGCTGCCCGAGGGGTCTCGGCGTTACAACTTTGCCGAGCAGCTACTTGGTCGGGTTCAAACACTTTTGCTAAGTTCTACAAGTTTGATACCCTGGCTAAGGAGGACCTTGAATTTGCTCATTCGTTGCTTCAGAGTCATCCGCACTCTCCCGCCCGTTTGGGAGCTTTGATATAATCCCCATGGTCCTAACGGAGTCCCCAGCATCCACTAGGACGTTAGAGAAAATAATTTACTCACCGGTAATTCTATTTCTCGTAGTCCGTAGTGGATGCTGGGCGCCCGTCCCAAGTGCGGACTTTCTGCAATACGTGTATATAGTTATTGCGTAATAAAGGTTTTTTTGTTATGGGCCATCCGTTGAGTGAGGCTCAGTTTATGTTCATACTGTTAACTGGGTAAGTTTATCACAGGTTATATGGTATGATTAGTGTGGCTGGTATGAGTCTTACCCTGGGTTCCAAATCTTTTCCTTGTAATGTCAGCTCTTCCGGGCACAGTTTCCTTAACTAAGGTCTGGAGGAGGGGCATAGAGGGAGGAGCCAGTGCACACCAGATATAGTACCTAATCTTTCTTTAAGAGTGCCCAGTCTCCTGCGGTGCCCGTCTATTCCCCATGGTCCTTACGGAGTCCCCAGCATCCAATACAGACTACGAGAAATAGAATTACCGGTGAGTAAATTCTTATTTATACTCCTGCTCTCCCCCTCACATCATGTCACTGTGTATTAACAGCCCAGAGATATGAGCAGTCTCCTCCCCACACTCTCTGGTGTATCTCATACATCAGGAGCCATCAGCCCCTATTATACTCCTGCTCTCCCCCTCACATCATGTCACTGTGTGTTACCAGCCCAGAGATCTGACCAGTCTTCTCCCCACACTCTCTGGTGTATCTCATACATCAGGAGCCATCAGCCCCTATTATACTCCTGCTCTCCCCCTCACATCATGTCACTGTGTGTTACCAGCCCAGAGATCTGACCAGTCTTCTCCCCACACTCTCTGGTGTTTCTCATACATCAGGAGCCATCAGCCCCTATTATACTCCTGCTCTCCCCCTCACATCATGTCACTGTGTCACAAGCCCAGAGATCTGACCAGTCTCCTCCCCACACTATCTGGTGTATCTCATACATCATGAGCCATCAGCCCCTATTATACTCCTGCTCTCCCCCTCACATCATGTCACTGTGTGTTACCAGCCCAGAGATCTGACCAGTCTCCTCCCCACACTCTCTGGTGTATTTCATACATCAGGAGCCATCAGCCCCTATTATACTCCTGCTCTCCCTCTCACATCATGTCACTGTGTGTTACCAGCCCAGATATCTGACCAGTCTCCTCCCCACACTCTCTGGTGTGTCTCATACATCAGGAGGCATCAGCCCCTATTATACTCCTGCTCTCCTCCTCACATCATGTCACTGTGTGTTACCAGCCCATAGATCTGACCAGTCTCCTCCCCACACTCTCTGGTGTATCTCATACATCAGGAGCCATCAGCCCCTATTATACTTGTGTTTCCCCTCACATCATGTCACTGTGTGTTACCAGCCCAGAGATCTGACCAGTCTACTCCCCACACTCTCTGGTGTATCTCATACATCAGGAGCCATCAGCCCCTATTATACTCCTGCTCTCCCCCCTCACATCATGTCACTGTGTGCTATCAGCACAGATATCTGACCAGTCTCCTCCCCACACTCTCTGGTGTATCTCATTCATCAGGAGCCATCAGCCCCTATTATACTCCTGCTCTCCCCCCTCACATCATGTCACTGTGTGCTATCAGCACAGATATCTGACCAGTCTCCTCCCCACACTCTCTGGTGTATCTCATACATCAGGAGCCATCAGCCTCTATTATACTCCTGCTCTCCACCTCACATCATGTCACTGTGTGTTACCAGCCCAGAGATCTGACCAGACTCCTCCCCACACTCTGGTGTATCTCATACATCAGGAGCCATCAGCCCCTATTATACTCCTGCTCTCCCCCTCACATCATGTCACTGTGTGTTACCAGCCCAGAGATCTGACCAGTCTCCTCCACACTCTCTGGTGTATCTCATACATCAGGAGCCTTCAACTCCTATTATACTCCTACTTTCCCCTTCACATAATGTCACTGTGTGTTACCAGCCCAGAGATCTGACCAGTCTCCTCCCCACACTCTCTGGTGTATCTCATACATCAGGAGCCATCAGCCCCTAATATACTCCTGCTCTCCACCTCACATCAAGTCACTGTGTGTTACCAGCCCAGAGATCTGACCAGTCTCCTCCCCACACTCTCTGGTGTATCTCATACATCAGGAGCCATCAGCCCCTATTATATTCCTGCTCTCCCCTCACATCATGTCACTGTGTGTCACCAGCAGCCATACTGTGTGCTAGCAGTACATCTGTCTATAGTATAACATGCCAGGTATTCAATGAGAGTGTCTCTATTAGCACATGCCGGTCTATATATGAACCACTCCTTTTTCTCTAACATCCATAAGGGATACTGGGGACTTTGTACGATGGGGTATAGATGGTGTCCAAAGGAGCCGGTGCACTTTACATTTCTTCCACTGGGTGTGCTGGCTCCTCCCTTCTATGCCCCCTCCTACATCCAGTTTAGTAAAATGTGCCCTCAGGAGAGGATGCCACTCTGGAGCTCCAGAAGATTTTCTTCAGTTTATTTTAAACGTTGTTGTTGTCGGTATGCTGTTTGGGAGACAGTATAACAGTATACCTGCACTGAGGGAGTTAGGGGGGATGGTCACCGGTCTCTTCAGGCGTCAGAGCCGCTTCCCCGCTGCAGGACCACCGTCCTGAGAGGTTGTTGATACCGCAGGGCATTGTGCCTTACCAAACGCAATCGCAGCACGCCGCACTCCCCTAACAATGCCGGGAGGTGAGAAGAGTGGTGAGTACAAACCAGGGGACCCACAAGGGTGCGATCGCAGGGGCGGCATACGGACGCTCTACGGAGGGATCCGCTATAACCCCCTGTGTACACTGGCAGCGGTGGTGGAAACAGGCATTCATGTTACTTTTTACACCTGTTGGAGACATTGCCAGTAAAAATATCTGTAGAGCTTCAGCGCCATTACAGGGGGCGGAGCTTCCTCAGAGCGGGACCATTGGCGTTTTGGCTCTTTCCTCTGCTTACAGCTGCAGCAGCAAGGACACACAGCTCCTCAAGACACTCAGGATACACAGGAAACTGGTACAGGGGTGTAAATAAGGGGAGAGCCGCTATTATACACACTATAGTGTCCTGAAAAGGACAAGACTCCGGTGTTATACCGTGATACGACATCCTGCAGTCTCACTGAGTCTGCTGGACCTGGGTGTGCTGTTCCTCTCTCTGTGTCTCCTCACATACCAGTGTGGGCAGGCTTGCTATTTAATATACTTGTCTGTTTGTGTGGTTGATTGTTGTCTACTGTAAACATGGTAAAACACCAATTATGCAGTGTATGTCACGCCAGATTCTCTCCCTCTGCGGCTGGTTCCCTCTCATGTGAACAATGCAGCCAATCCTCCCAAGTTAGTTAGACTGGAGGGGGAGGGTCAGGAGCCATCCTGGCTCAGTGCCATAAAACCATGATGATAGACATGTCATCCCAGCTCACTGCTAATAAGCAAAAGACACAACAACTGCAGCAGGCTGTAGCAGACCTAGCTGCAAGGGCAGATGATAAACAGCCCCTTCTCCCTAGTTCAGGGCCACATAAGTGTGGGCTGCCTGATTTACTCTCAGAATCTGAGGCTTTCAGTACACACTGAGGTGTGATCGCGCTGCGGGGCGAGCTGATAGTCACATTACCCAGGACACTGGCAGATACAGCCTTACAAGATTCTTACCCATCGTGTAAGCATAAAAAGTACCTCAGGTCAGTATAAAATGCGGGAAGACCGTGCGCCATTAAGGGGGCGGGGCCTTCACCATGAGCGGATCCAGCAGCTCACCAGCGCCATTTTCTCTCTACAGCTCACACAGAAAACGCTGGCAGGGAAGCGCTGCCTCTCCACATCAACTCCAGACTACCTCAGCGGTACCAGGGGGTTATAGAGGGGGGGGGGGGGGGCAGCAGTAGTTATATCCTTACTAATACCCTACTAAGGGTATTTAGTCTGCACCTGGCTAAGTTATTTGTTAGCTACAGGGGCTCTATGTGGCTGGTGTCCTCATTCCTCTGTGTCTCTCTAAAGGGCTCTGTGTGGAATTGTGCTTACTGCATATTCTCGTGTGTGTGTGTGTGTGTGTGTGTGTGTGTGTCTACCTCACATCACAATGTCCAAGGAGAATGTTTTTCCTCCCCAGGGGGATCCCTACAGTGTACTCAGGACAGTACACATTCTCAGGCTACTGGGTCTGAACCGCCTTGGTTGGACTCCATAAGGAGGATGATTACTAATATTTCTAATAAACTATTGCATACTGAGAAGGAGACGCAGTATTTGAGAGAGTCTGTGGCTGACCTGATGAATAAAGATTCAGCCCCCACACCTGCGCCTCTAACCCCTCCCATTTATCCACAGAAGCGTACACTGGCCCAGATATTGCAGGCTGACACTGATGACGATGCTCAGATACAGGGGACAGTGAGGTGGATCTGGAGGGGGGGGGTGCAGCTCTTGCTCAAGGGGTGCAGGCTCTGACAGAGGCCATTAGGGATGTATTGAAGATTTCAGAAAAAGTAACAGTAGAAGAGGAAGAATCTTATTTTAATGTAAAAAAGATCCTCAGTTACTTTCCCTGTGTCAAAAGAGTTAAGTTCTCTTTTTGCAGAAACTTGGGTAAATCCAGAGAAAACGTTTCAAATCCCTAAAAGATTGCTCACCTCATTTCCTTTCCCTCAGGATGATAGGAAGAAATGGGAAAATCCACCGATAGTGGACGCCTCTGTATCTAGATTGTCACGTAAAATTATTTACCTGTCCCAGGCACAGCCTCCTTAAAGGATACAATAAAACAAAGAAAAAACGGCTGCGCTGTGTGTCAGGAGATGATGTATATGAAGAGAGCCAACATGTAAACAATTATCAATATTTAATACAATTCATATGATTATAAAACCAATAAATAGACTTGTGTGAATCAATCACATAGAATTAAAACACAACTCAAAAACTCAGGGATAAAGTAACTCTGTAAGAGCGTTTATATGCAGACTTAGGACCCGATTTTTTCAAGTGTCCATTATCCATGGGCTAAGTAGCCATATCACAAGTTAGTTGCCAATAAATGGGCACAGAGAGTTCCAGATATACTGTGTGCTTGCAGAAGTTAGGAGTAATCGGTATAAGGTTTTTACCTCTCCAGTGGACTGGGTGAAAGTCTGGCGTCCCCGACTATCCGTCCTGCAGTGCCCACATCCACACGGCGGCGGGGAGGAATAGAGATCTCTGGAAGGAATAATTGGCTGTAGAGACACGATATCCAGCGGTCGGTCTCAGAGTGTTTTGCAGCCAAAACAAGATGCGTTCCTAGTCCGTGCAATCAACACCTGTGGGACGCCCGACTTTCACCCATAGCCCATGGATAATGGACACTTGAAAAAATCGGGTCCTAAGTCTGCATATAAACGCTCTTACAGAGTTACTTTATCCCTGAGTCTTTGAGTTGTGTTTTAATTCTATGTGATTGATTCACACAAGTCTATTTATTGGTTTTATAATCATATGAATTGTATTAAATATTGATAATTGTTTACATGTTGGCTCTCTTCATATACATCATCTCCTGACACACAGCGCAGCCGTTTTTTCTTTGTTTTATTGTTCCTCTTGCACACTCCACATAGTGTTCTCGGCGTGCGCAGTTTCTCAGGAGGTGTACCTAATTAGGAATGTTTTAACTATTCATCTGCCATATCCTATAGGCGCTGTTTAGCAGTTAAGTGTGTTGTTTTGTGGTCCTTAAAGGATACGACTGACCGCGGAATTGAGACCACACTCAAATCTCTGTACACAGCTGCTGGGGTGGCCCAAAGACCCACTATTGCTTGTGCGTGGATATCTAGGGCCACTGCAAAATGGTCAGGTAACCTAATTGATGATTTAGATTCTCTGCATAGGAGTGATATTAAATTACTCTTGCATCACATTCAGGACTCTGCAAACGTTATGGTGGAGGCCATGAAGGAAATTGGCCTGCTCAACGCACGTGTCAGTGTCCGCACGCAGAGGCTTATGGCTACGCTAATAGACTGCGGATTCCAGGAGAAGCGTGGAGAGCCTGCCCTTCACAGGTGAGGCCTTGTTCGGAGATGAACTGGATACCTGGATATTCAAGGCGACTGCGGGTAGGTCGACACATCTTCTTTCCGCAGCAACCCCAGCTAGAAAATCATATTCTGCCCCTACGTTGCAGTCCTTTCGGGCAGCAAAATTTAAAAACATATCCAAAGGTTCCCCCACTGCCTTTAGAGGTGGTCGAGGAAAATCCAGAAAACCTGCAACTACAGGTTCTCAAGAACAGAGCTCAGGTTCTGCTTCCTGAAAGTCTTCAGCATGACGGTGGACCACACTGCCTGAAGAACAGGCAGGTGGGAGAACGTTTAAAGGATTTCAGTCATATCTGGGCAACATCATGCTTAAATCCCTGGGTCAAAGATCTTATTGCCCATGATTACAGACTGAAGTTTCAAGAACTCCCACCTCACAGAATTTTTCAAATCAGGATTACCAGCTCTCAGGAAGCAAGTACAATCCTGCAACAGGCAATTCAAAAGTTGGTACAGACACAGGTCATTGTCCCAGTTCCACCTCAGCTATAGAACAAGGGTTATTTCTCTTACGTCCTAGAGGATGCTGGGGACTCCGTAAGGGCCATAGGGTTTAGACGGGCTCCGCAGGCGATAGGGCACCTAAAAGAACTTTGACTATGGGTGTGCACTGGCTCCTCCCTCTATGCCCCTCCTCCAGACCTCAGTTAGATTCTGTGCCCAGAGGAGAAAGGGTACAATGCAGAGAGCTCTCCTGAGTTTTCTGTTTTGAAGAATTTGTTAGGTTTTTTATTTTCAGGGAGTCCTGTTGGCAACAGGCTCCCTGCATCGTGGGACTGAGGGGAGAGAAGCAGAGCTGGCTTTACGGTTGGGCTCTGTTTCTAGGCTACTGGACACCATAAGCTCCAGAGGGAGTCGGAACACAGGTCTCACCTGGGATTCGTCCCGGAGCCGCGCCGCCGTCCTCCTCACAGATGCCGAAGTTAGAAGCTGGGTGAGTATGAGAAGGCAAAGAAGACATCAGGCGGCAGAAGACATCAGATCTTCATGAGGCGCGCCATTGCTCCCAGTACACACACACAAGCAGGCACTGAAGGGTGCAGAGCGCAGGGGGGGGCGCCCTGGGCAGCAAGTTTCCTCATTTTTTGGCAATATAAAGCAGGATTAGGCTGTGGGACAGTAAATTCTAAAATCCCCCGACATTTTTTATATAGAATTACTGGGACCGAAGCCCGCTGTCGGGTGGGCGGGGCTTGATCCTCAGCACTAACCAGCGCCATTTTCTCCACAGAAACTGCATGAGATACACTGGCTCCCTGATCTCTCCCCTGCTGAACTTCACAGGCTGGAAAAGAGAGGAGGGGGGCACATTGGCGACGCAGTGAGTGGGAATTAAGGTTATATATATCAAAAGCGCTATCTGGTCATATATATTCCAGTGTTTTTTAGCGCTGGGTGTGTGCTGGCATACTCTCTCTCTGTCTCTCCTAAGGGCCTGGTTGGGGTTTTGTCCCCTTATAGGTTAATCCCTGTGTGTGTGGGGTGTCGGTACGTGTGTGTCGACATGTCTGAGGCGGAAGGCTTCTCCAAGAAGGAGGTGGAGTAAATGAGTGGTGTCCCCCCGTCGGTTGTGCTGACTCAGAAATTGGATGGACATGTGGCATATGTTGAATGCAAGTGTGGCATCTTTACATAAAAGGCTTGATAAGGCTGAATTAGGGCGGACAATCCTCGGATTGGACCGACTCACAAGGCCCGTCGGGGTCTCAAAAGCGTCCCTTAACACAAGACACTACTACCGACACGGATTCTGATTCCAGTGGTGACTATGACGAAGTAAAATTGCACCCTAGGGTGACTAAAACCATTCAGTGTATGATTGTGGCAATAACGGATGTGTTGCATATTGAGGATGAACCTTCGGTCCCCGACACAAGGGTGCACATGTTTAAGGAAAAGAAACAGATTATACATTTTCCCACATCTCATGAATTAAATGATTTATTTGGGAAAGCTTGGGAGACTCCGGAAAAGAGACCGCAGATCCCCAAAAGAATTTATATGGCATACCCCTTCCTAAACAGGACAGGGAGATTTGGGAATCACCCCCCACTGTGGACAAGGCCCTGACGCGCTTGTCCAAGAAAGTGGCGCTATCGTCTCCTGACACAGCGGCCCTTAAGGACCCTGCAGATCGCAGGCAAGAAACTACCTTAAAGTGTATTTATTCTCATACGGGTGCTGTGCCAAGACCGACAATTGCGTCGGCTTGGGTGTGTAGCGCAATTGCAGCTTGGACAGATGAGCTGACAGATCACTTTGATAATATGGATAAGAATACTATATTCTTAACTCTAGCCCATATAAAAGACGCAGTCTTATTTATGAGGGATGCTCAAAGGGACATTGGATTGCTAGCTTCTAGGGCCAATGCCATGTCTATCTCTGCGAGAAGATCCTTATGGACTCGCCAATGGACGGGTGATGCAGATTCCAAAAAACATATGGAAGTACTACCCTATAAGGGAGATGTATTGTTTGGGGATGGGCTGACGGACCTGGTTTCCACAGCTACAGCAGATAAATCAAATTTTTTACCATATATTCCCCAACAGCAAAAGAAAGTACAACCCTATCAGATGAAGTCCTTTCGGTCGCACAAGTCCAGAAGAGGTCGGGGATCCTCTTTCCTTGCCAGAGGTAAGGGTAGAGGCAAAAGAGCACCTGCTTCGGCAGGTGCCCAGGAACAAAAGTCCTTCCCGGCTGCTCCAAAACCCACAGCATGACGCTGGGGCTCTCCTGAGGGAGTCCGCACTGGTGGGGGCACGTCTTCGACTTTTCAGTCAGGCCTGGGTCAGATCAGACCAGAATCCCTGGGTGTTGGAAATAGTTTCCCAGGGTTACAAACTGGAATTCGAGGAGGTGCCCCCGCGCCGATTTTTCAAATCGACCCTACCAGCTTCCACATCGGAAAGGGATGTAGTGTTAGCTGCAATTCAAACGCTGTGTATACAGCAAGTGATAATCAAGGTTCCCCTGCACCTGCAGGGAAGAGGTTACTACTCAACCCTATTTGTGGTCCCGAAACCGGACGGTTCAGTCAGACCTATTTTGAATCTGAAATCCCTAAACCTGTACATAAAAAGATTCAAATTCAAAATGGAATCACTCAGAGCGATAATAGCCAACATGGAGGAGGGGGAGTTTATGGTGTCTCTGGAAATAAAGGATGCGTACCTTCATGTCCCCATATATGCCCCCCATCAGGAATACCTGAGATTCGCTGTACAGGATTGTCATTACCAATTTCAGACGTTGCCGTTTGGACTTTCCACGGCCCCGAGGATTTTCACCAAGATAATGGAGGAAATGATGGTGGTCCTGCGCAAGCATGGAGTCACAATTATCCCATACTTGGACGATCTCCTGATAAAAGCGAGATCAAGGGACAAATTGCTGAGCAGTGTGGCGCTCTCTCTGAGAGTGCTCCAGCAGATTCTAAATCTACCGAAGTCGCAGTTGATTCCGACAACTCGACTACCGTTCCTAAGTATGATACTGGATACGGAACAAATTAAAGTCTTCCTTCCAATAGAGAAAGCCCAGGACATCCAGAACATGGTCAGAGAGCTGCTAAAACCAAAAAGGGTGTCAGTTCACCAATGCACTCGAGTTCTGGGAAAAATGGTGGCGGCCTACGAGGCCATTCCCTTCGGAAGGTTCCATGCAAGGACTTTTCAATGGGACCTTCTGGACAAGTGGTCCAGGTCCCATCTGCACTTACATCGGAAAATAACTCTGTCCCCAGGAGCCAGAGTGTCTCTCCTGTGGTGGTTGCAAAGTGCTCACCTGCTGGAGGGTCGCAGGTTCGGAATTCAGGATTGGATCCTGGTTACCACGGACGCGAGCCTCCGAGGATGGGGAGCGGTCACACAAGGAAAACATTTTCAGGGACTTTGGTCAGACCAGGAGTCCTGTCTACACATCAATGTGTTGGAACTCAGGGCCCTTTACAACGGCCGTCGACAAGCGGAGAGTCTTCTTCAAAACCTACCGGTTCTGATTCAATCAGACAATGTCACAGCAGTGGCTCATGTGAACTGCCAAGGCGGGACAAGAAGCAGAGTAGCGATGGTGGAAACCACCAGGATTCTTCGCTGGGCGGAAAATCATTTAAGCGGCTGTCTTCATTCCGGAAGTGGACAACAGGGAAGCAGACTTCCTCAGCAGACACGATCTCCAGCCAGGAGAGTGGGGACTTCATCAAGAAGTCTTTGCAGATATAACACGTCTTTGGGGAACTCCTCAAATAGACATGATGGCGTCACGCCTCAACAAAAAACTTCGGAGGTATTGTGCCAGGTCTTGGGACCGTCAGGCATTGGCTGTAGGCGCTCTAATAACACCGTGGGTGTTCAAATCGGTCTACGTGTTTCCTCTTCCTCTCATCACAAAAGTGTTGAGGATCATAAGGCAAAGAAGAGTACAGACGATACTCGTTGTCCCGGACTGGCCTCGAATTTGACGGCGGTGTCGTACATAAACCGGCAGGGTGGAACAAAGAGCAGAGCTGCAATGTTAGAGGTAACAAGAATTCTCCTCTGGGCAGAAAAACACGCTGTGGCATTGTCGGCAATCTTCATTCTGGGAGTAGATAACTGGAAAGCAGACTTCCTCAGCAGAAGTGACCTCCACCAAGGACGGTGGGGCCTCCACCCAGAGGTGTTCGGTGACGTGACAAGTCGGTGGGGAATTCCTCAGATCGACATGATGGCCTCTCATCTCAGCAAGAAGCTCAGGTGGTATTGTTCCAGGTCGAGAGACCCACAAGCAGTGTCGGTGGACGCGCTGGTGACTCCGTGGGTTTACCAGACAGTGTATGTGTTCCCTCCACTTCTGCTCTTCCCAAAAATTCTCAAAATAATCAAAAAGACATGGATTCAGGAGTTGCTGCTAGAGGATCCGTGGCCTCTTTGCGAGGACCTTCTGCAACAGGGGCCGTTCATCTACCAAGACTTACCACGCACTTTTTTTACCTTACTTCCGGGGAGGGATTCCCCCGTTTTTTAACAATTGTTCAATAAAGTTTTTTATAAATAACAAGATAGGCTAAACCAGTGATATCCTCGATAAAGGGCGTGCAGCCCGAAACGCGTTGGAAGCATTCACACGGTCCGTGCACTCTCAGCCACACAGAGCGCACATAAGAAGACATCCTCCGTCCGTCCCTACAAGCCGGGATCCCGAGCGTCTGCAGCCGCACAGCTCGGCACACAGGAGACGCGGCTAAAACAAACAGCTGTTTGCGGAGAAATAACAGCCAGCCGCCAGGAGTGAAGATCCCGTCTTACCTCCGCCAAGTACAAGGTGGGTAGTATAGGGACAGATAGGGTTTTTCTTGCCATCCTACACAGAGACATTAACGGAGCTACGAGCCGGTAATACAGAAATCCGGCAGGACCAATAAAAAATACAAAAGGGGCTGTAAACATTTACTAATCCTTTTTTTATTACAGGTATTGCACTGCAGTATTGCAACAATTATTTGTTGCAATACACTTTATACACTGTTACAAGCGCCTTGTTCTTAAACACATTACCATTTTCACTCTGCTGTAAACATCTTGCTCTATTGGTGTTGCCACTAGCAATAGGGAACAGTCTTTTTTTAAGACTGGGTGAATAAACATCTGCCTCAAGATGACAGCTTCATGTTGTGATCTGCAGAGCTATGCCAAACATAGTTCCGTTTTCCGGCTGTCCAGGGTGCACTCAGTGTCTCCAAGCTTCGCCTCCCGCCAGCTACTGTGCAGAGGCCTAGTCCAGCGACTAGTGGTGGTTCGTCGACACCACACAGGTGTGGTAAGATAGCGTGTAGACACATACAGAGCAGTACCATGATTACAGACTCCATAGCGACAAGGAGTCTGGTGGTGGCAGTGTAGTACCCGCCCACTATGCAGTGGGTGGAGTCAGTAATAGGCGTTTACTGATGGTAATTGGGAATCCCCTGATTGACCAGATCCCGTGTGACCTAAACATCCATTTTGTGACTGGGGCGGGACGCAAGGCAGGGTGAGGGCTTTCGTGCAGAACCGTCCGGTTCAGCGGCGGCTGAGAGCTATCAGGTAGGGTAGATAAGAAGCCACTTAGTGAGGAGAGCTCCAGAAAGCACGTCTGGATGGACCACTCCCCGCTTATTTATTATTTTATATGCTAGCAGGGGTGACAGGTGTGGTACATCCCTGCAAAGGCAGATCCAATCTCTTTCTCATCAGACTCTGCTGTCTTCCCTGCATTCTCACTCAGATGTTCACTGCTGCCAGTAGCACACGTATGAGAAGCAGAAGTATGGCGGCAGCTGTATAGATTCTGAAATGTAATTCTCTTTATCGTACTTACCATACACACATCATCCTTATTACTATTGAGAATATAGAGGTAAGACACTGATGATGGGGGGTGTAGCAGTGCATTATAAACTAGCAGATGATGATGATGATTGCAGTGTATTATATGGTGTATTGCATGTAAAGTACCTTGTTCCACACCTACTCTGCTGTAGCAATATACCTTATATAAGGGTGATTAACACATGTACAGGCTTACCAGCGTATGAGCACACACATAAAGGAATGCTACCTTACCAATGCTTCCAGGAGTAACGTTAGGAGACATTTCTCTGATCCATCAGCTCATATGACTGATGTTATTGTTCATCTAGAATCTCCAATTCATACGATATGTTCCCCATTCATTGTTTTACATTGGTGCTGACATAGGAGTTGGCGAGTGACTACATCTCCATTTATACTTCATGGTTAGTTACCAGTACAAGAGAGAGAGATATCTAAGTCTTATTATAATATTACATTTGTTAATGTGTGTTCTCATTTTTGTATTTCTATAATGTATTTTATTTCCAGCAGGTGGACACACAAGCATGAATATCTCAGCAGGACATCTAATGTTATCCCCAGATTGTGACATAAAAGATAATGACAGTAGACAGGATTCCCCAGGAGATAACCCCATTACCCCAATTATACATCCAGCTCTATCAGCTGGTCCCTCTGATCCTGGGAAATGTTCTCCTGATCACTCTGATATTGGAGCATCTGTTACAGCTCTGAGAGTAGATACAGTGTTTCCATGTTCTATAGATGCCAAATGTATTACACAGAACACAAAGCCTATTACCCATCAGACAGGTAAGGCAGGTGAGAGGCCATTTCCATGTTCTGAGTGTAGAAAATGTTTTACATACAAATCAGCTCTTGTTACACATCAGGGAAGACACACAGGTGAGAGGCCATTTTCTTGCTCTGCGTGTGGGAAATGTTTTACCCGGAACTCACAACTTGTTACACATCAGCGAAGTCACACAGGTGAGAATCCATTTCCATGTTCTGAGTGCGGGAACTATTTTACATACAAATCACTTCTAATATATAAGAGATTGCATACATGTGAGAAACCATATTCCTGTTCTGAGTGTGGGAAATGTTTTACATACAAATCAACTCTTGATGCACATAAGAGTAGTCACACAGGTACATCACCATTTCCATGTTCTGAGTGTGGGAAACATTTTGCACATAAATCACAACTTGCTAGACATCAGAGAAGTCACACAGGTGAGAGGCCATTTCCATGTTCTGAGTGTGGGAAATGTTTTATCTGGAAATCACAACTTGTTAGACATCAGCTAAGTCACACAGGTGAGAAGCCATTTCCATGTTCTGAGTGTGGGAAATGTTTTGCCCGGAAATCACAACTTGTTAGACATCAGCTAAGTCAGACAGGTGAGAAGCCATTTCCATGTTCTGAGTGTGGGAAATGTTTTGCAGACAAAATAGAGCTTGTTAGACATCAGAGAAGTCACACAGGTGAGAAGCCATTTTCTTGCTCTGAGTGTGAGAAATGTTTTTCACGGAAATCACAACTTGTTAGACATCAGCTAAGTCACACAGGTGAGAGGCCATTTCCATGTTCTGAATGTGGGAAATGTTTTGACCGGAAATCAGATCTTGTTAAACATCAGAGAAGTCACACAGGTGAGAAGCCATTTTCTTGCTCTGAGTGTGGGAAATGTTTTACACAGAAATCATATCTTGTTATACATCACAGAAGTCACACAGGTGAGAAGCCATTTCCATGTTCTGAGTGTGGGAAATATTTTGCAGACAAACCAGATCTTGTTAGACATCAGAGAAGTCACACAGGTGAGAAGCCATTTTCTTGCTCTGAGTGTGGGAAATGTTTTGCCCGGAAATCACAACTTGTTAGACATCAGCTAAGTCACACAGGTGAGAAGCCATTTCCATGTTCTGAGTGTGGGAAATGTTTTGCCCGGAAATCAGATCTTGTTAAACATCAGAGAAGTCACACAGGTGAGAAGCCATATTCTTGCTCTGAGTGTGGGAAATGGTTTACACAGAAATCATATCTTGTTATACATCACAGAAGTCACACAGGTGAGAAGCCATTTCCATGTTCTGAGTGTGGGAAATGTTTTACACGGAAATCATATCTTGTTACACACCAGAGAAGTCACACAGGTGAGAAGCCATTTTAATCTTCTGGAGTATACTTATCATTGCCATGCGTTCTTCAAGGTTCTTATTCTTATCCTATGTCCTGTGCTTTTTGCAATATACATGCTACCACTGGGTGAAATAATCAGATGTCATGCCCTCATCTACCACTGCTATGCAGATCTGTCTTTTGCTCTGGGTACTGAGAACCCAGTACCAATGCTAAATGTCTCACTGAGCTCCAGGTGTGGGTGATGCCAGTTGGCTGTGAACAATCCTGGTGAAACAGGTCCTTATGCTAGTTCGCCAACAAAGGACAGGGCTACAGCTCAGCTTTGTTACCAACCAGACTTACACTTGGGGGTTCAGGTTTACAAAATGCTGGTCATGTGCAGAATCTTAGTGTCCTGGATGGTGGAGGTATCTGCCACAATCAGATCCTCATCTGGGGAACATAGCCAGACTCCAGCACTTTATGCCCTCAGAATATCTACCTACAGTCATACATGCACTTGTACCATCACACATAGACTACTGCAATGTCCTCTACCTGGGTCTCCCAGCAATAGAATTGCACCGCTTGTAGCTTGTACAGAATTCAGCAGCCAGGCTGTTACCTAACCAGCCCGTTCCTGCCACATAACACCCATTCTCTACCTCCTCCGGCTGCCTGTAAGATGGTGACTCTGGGCCTAATTCAGGTTGGACTACAGTGTGTGATCCAAATGGAATTATTGAGAAAAAGTTGCGGACGCATGTGCAGCGCCCGTCCTGCGTATGCACCTTCATTCTCTACGGGGGGCTGTAGGAAATGTGATTGCTTCTTGTTAATCAGGCAGAGGCGGTCACGGGGTGGGGGGTAAAGCTCCGTTTCCAGTGAGAAGATGGAGCGTTGCAAGTGCTGTGTTGCGAGAAAGGGAGGCGGACAAACGGCATGTTCACTGTGGCTGCATGACATCACACGCAGCCATCGCAATCTAGAAGAACGTGGTGGGGATCCTGCGGGTGCAGCTAAGCTGGCAGGATGCTTCACTAGTTTCTAAGATGAAGCAGAAATTGTGGAGCGATCGCAATTTCTGCTTCATATAGGGGGGAGGCGCCGGTCAGCATACTAGGCTGCCTCGCCCTGCGATGGGCGGCCCCCAGCACGCTAGAAAAAGGATTGCTAATTAGCAGCATCTGCCTCCTTACGGACTTACTGTAGGCCCCTATTACAGAATCTTACTGACTCTCCCAGCCCTACATGACCAGGGTCCATGTACCAGAAGCAGCTTCTGCCTCCTTACTGACTTACTGTAGGCCCCTATTACATAATCTTACTGACTCTCCTAGCCCTACATGACCAGGGTCCATGTACCAGAAGCAGCTTCTGCCTCCTTACTGACTTACTGTAGGCCCCTATTACACAATCTTACTGACTCTCCCAGCCCTACATGACCAGGGTCCATGTACCAGAAGCAGCTTCTGCCTCCTTACTGACTTACTGTAGGCCCCTATTACATAATCTTACTGACTCCCAGCCCTACATGACCAGGGTCCATGTACCAGAAGCAGCTTCTGCCTCCTTACTGACTTACTGTAGGCCCCTATTACATAATCTTACTGACTCTCCCAGCCCTACATGACCAGGATCCATGTACTAGAAGCAGCTTCTGCCTCCTTACTGACTTACTGTAGTCACCTATTACATAATCTTACTGACTCTCCCAGCCCTACATGACCAGGGTCCATGTACCAGAAGCAGCTTCTGCCTCCTTACTGACTTACTGTAGTCACCTATTGCATAATCTTACTGACTCTCCCAGCCCTACATGACCTGGGTCCATGTACCAGAAGCAGTTTCTTCCTCCTTACTGACTTACTGTAGGCCCCTATTACATAATCTTACTGACTCTCCCAGCCCTACATGACCAGGGTCCATGTACCAGAAGCAGCTTCTGCCTCCTTACTGACTTACTGTAGGCCCCTATTACATAATCTTACTGACTCCCAGCCCTACATGACCAGGGTCCATGTACCAGAAGCATTGTCTGCCTCCTTACTGACTTACTGTAGGCCCCTATTACACAATCTTACTGACTCTCCCAGCCCTACATGACCAGGGTCCATGTACCAGAAGCAGCTTCTGCCTCCTTACTGACTTAATGTAGGCCCCTATTACACAATCTTACTGACTCTCCCAGCCCTACATGACCAGGGTCCATGTACCAGAAGCAGCTTCTGCCTCCTTACTGACTTAATGTAGGCCCCTATTACACAATCTTACTGACTCTCCCAGCCCTACATGACCAGGGTCCATGTACCAGAAGCAGCTTCTGCCTCCTTACTGACTTACTGTAGGCCCCTATTACAGAATCTTACTGACTCTCCCAGCCCTACATGACCAGGGTACATGTACCAGAAGCAGCTTCTGCCTCCTTACTGACTTACTATAGGCCCCTATTACATAATCTTACTGACTCTCCCAGCCCTACATGACCAGGGTCCATGTACCAGAAGCAGCTTCTGCCTCCTTACTGACTTACTGTAGTTCCCTATTACATAATCTTACTGACTCCCAGCCCTACATGACCAGGGTCCATGTACCAGAAGCATCGTCTGCCTCCTTACTGACTTACTGTAGGCCCCTATTACACAATCTTACTGACTCTCCCAGCCCTACATGACCAGGGTCCATGTACCAGAAGCAGCTTCTGCCTCCTTACTGACTTAATGTAGGCCCCTATTACACAATCTTACTGACTCTCCCAGCCCTACATGACCAGGGTCCATGTACCAGAAGCAGCTTCTGCCTCCTTACTGACTTACTGTAGGCCCCTATTACATAATCTTACTGACTCTCCCAGCCCTACATGACCAGGGTCCATGTACCAGAAGCAGCTTCTGCCTCCTTACTGACTTACTGTAGGCACCTATTACAGAATCTTACTGACTCTCCCAGCCCTACATGACCAGGGTCCATGTACCAGAAGCAGCTTCTGCCTCCTTACTGACTTACTGTAGTCACCTATTACATAATCTTACTGACTCTCCCAGCCCTACATGACCTGGGTCCATGTACCAGAAGCAGTTTCTTCCTCCTTACTGACTTACTGTAGGCCCCTATTACATAATCTTACTGACTCTCCCAGCCCTACATGACCAGGGTCCATGTACCAAAAGCATCGTCTGCCTCCTTACTGACTTACTGTAGGCCCCTATTACACAATCTTACTGACTCTCCCAGCCCTACATGACCAGGGTCCATGTACCAGAAGCAGCTTCTGCCTCCTTACTGACTTAATGTAGGCCCCTATTACACAATCTTACTGACTCTCCCAGCCCTACATGACCAGGGTCCATGTACCAGAAGCAGCTTCTGCCTCCTTACTGACTTAATGTAGGCCCCTATTACATAATCTTACTGACTCTCCCAGCCCTACATGACCAGGGTCCATGTACCAGAAGCAGCTTCTGCCTCCTTACTGACTTACTGTAGGCCCCTATTACAGAATCTTACTGACTCTCCCAGCCCTACATGACCAGGGTCCATGTACCAGAAGCAGCTTCTGCCTCCTTACTGACTTACTGTAGGCCCCTATTACATAATCTTACTGACTCTCCCAGCCCTACATGACCAGGGTCCATGTACCAGAAGCAGCTTCTGCCTCCTTACTGACTTACTGTAGGCACCCTATTACATAATCTTACTGACTCTCCTAGCCCTACATGACCAGGGTCCATGTACCAGAAGCAGCTTCTGCCTCCTTACTGACTTACTGTAGGCCCCTATTACACAATCTTACTGACTCTCCCAGCCCTACGTGACCAGGGTCCATGTACCAGAAGCAGCTTCTGCCTCCTTACTGACTTACTGTAGGCCCCTATTACACAATCTTACTGACTCTCCCAGCCCTACATGACCAGGGTCCATGTACCAGAAGCAGCTTCTGCCTCCTTACTGACTTACTGTAGGCCCCTATTACATAATCTTACTGACTCTCCCAGCCCTACATGACCAGGGTCCATGTACCAGAAGCAGCTTCTGCCTCCTTACTGACTTACTGTAGGCCCCTATTACATAATCTTACTGACTCTCCCAGCCCTACATGACCAGGGTCCATGTACCAGAAGCAGCTTCTGCCTCCTTACTGATTTACTGTAGGCCCCTATTACATAATCTTACTGACTCTCCCAGCCCTACATGACCAGGGTACATGTACCAGAAGCAGCTTCTGCCTCCTTACTGACTTACTGTAGGCCCCTATTACATAATCTTACTGACTCTCCCAGCCCTACATGACCAGGGTCCATGTACCAGAAGCAGCTTCTGCCTCCTTACTGACTTACTGTAGGCACCTATTACACAATCTTACTGACTCTCCCAGCCCTACATGACCAGGGTCCATGTACCAGAAGCAGCTTCTGCCTCCTTATTGACTTACTGTAGGCCCCTATTACACAATCTTACTGACTCTCCCAGCCCTACATGACCAGGGCCCATGTACCAGAAGCAGCTTCTGCCTCCTTACTGACTTACTGTAGGCCCCTATTACAGAATCTTACTGACTTTCCCAGCCCTACATGACCAGGGTCCATGTACCAGAAGCAGCATCTGCTATCCTTACTGACTTACTGTAGGCACCCTATTACATAATCTTACAGACTCTCCCAGCTCTACATGACCAGGGTCCATGTACCAGAAGCAGCTTCTGCCTCCTCACTGATTTACTGTAGGCCCCTATTACATAATCTTACTGACTCTCCCAGCCCTACATGACCAGGGTCCATGTACCAGAAGCAGCTTCTGCCTCCTTACTGATTTACTGTAGGCCCCTATTACATAATCTTACTGACTCTCCCAGCCCTACATGACCAGGATCCATGTACCAGAAGCAGCTTCTTCCTCCTTACTGACTTACTGTAGGCCCCTATTACACAATCTTACTGACTCTCCCAGCCCTACATGGCCAGGGTACATGTACCAGAAGCAGCTTCTGCTTCCTTACTGACTTAATGTAGGCCCCTATTACACAATCTTACTGACTCTCCCAGCCCTACATGACCAGAGTCCATGTACCAGAAGCAGCTTCTGCCTCCTTACTGACTTACTGTAGGCCCCTATTACACAATCTTACTGACTCCCAGCCCTACATGACCAGGGCCCATGTACCAGATGCAGCTTCTGCTTCCTTACTGCCCTGGTTACTTCCTTCTGTTGATGAAGGACTGTTAGTACCATAAATCCCCAACTAGTGCTTGGATGTCAGGGAGACAGGTGGGTGGTAGTGGGGAGAGTCAGGGCGGGTGGCAGTAGTGGGGGAGAGATAGTGGGTGGCAGTAGTGGAATGAGACAGGGTGGTGGCAGTAGTGCGAAGAGACAGGGCGGGTGGCAGTAGTGGAAGGAGATGGTGGGTGGCAGCAGGGGGGGACAGGTATGTGGCAGTTGTGGAAGGAGACAGGATGGGTGGCAGTAGTGGGGGGGTGACAGTAGTGGGGGGAGACAGGCCGAGTTGCAGTAGTGGAAGGAGACAGGGTGGGTGTCAGCAGTGGGGGGGAGACAAAGCAGGTGACAGTAGTGGGGGAGACAGGGTGGGTGGCAACAATGAAGGGAGATGGGGCAGGTGGCAGTAGTGGAGGGAGACAGGGTGGGTGGCAGTAGTGGCGGGGAGATGGTGGATGTCAGTAGGGGGGGCAGGGTGGGTGGCAGTAATGGGGGAGATGGTGGTGGGTGGCAGTTGTGTGGGGAGACAGGTCATTGGCCGTAGGGGGGGGAGACAGGGATGATGGTCACAGTGCAGTACCAGGGGCTGATGGAGGCAGTAAAAAGATGAATGGGTCCTGCACAGAATCAGTTGATAATTTAGACTCAATGATTATTATGCTTCCTTATTTCTAATTAATCCCTTGTATGTGTTACTGTTATTTGCTGTGTCAGCCTTTATGTGTGTTCTGTGTAATAATCCTGAAAGTAGTGCTGCTACCGATCTCATATCATTTGTAGTAACTTGGAAAAGATGAGATATGAGGTGCACTCTGGAAGCTTATAGGGGGTTAATCAGAGATGATCGCAGATGTGACACCACGCAGCCCCTGGAAAATGGTCCCGGCCCGCCCGCGTTCGCCCCTCAGGGATGCCGCCACAATGTGTGTCCACGCGGCCGCTGCGCATGTGCATTCTGCCACCACCAGCAAACTGCTGAGTAAAGTATTTTTTACGTTTAAAATATAGATAGACAAAAATATGTGTATTAAAGATATGAAATAAAGTAGTTTAAAATCAAAAGATTTCCGGTGTGATTTTGGCTATGTCCAATTTTGACAAATTTGAATAGTGGGATGATATTACGGGAGGGAAGGGGGGGTCTCTTTCTGTGTAAAGAAATAGTTTTATTTGTTGGTTTTAAATAAATTATGTCTGTTCAAATGTTGTTTTTTTATTTGTAGGTGAATTAGGGTTGTTGTATTTGGAAAAATAAACTTACCTGACCCTTGCCTGGAGATGTCCATGTATGAAGGTATGGGAGATACATGCTGCAGTCCCTTCTACTTACATTTGGGAGGTCCGGTTGTTTTGGGGGAATTAGCAGCAAATATTAAATGATACATTGGCTCCATCCATAATGTCTCGCTGACCCTCTGATTTTTACAAAAATATGTTACACAAAATGACATTTGCATTAACAACCATTAATTAAACAAGAAAAACACTTTTTTCAAAAAACTTTATATATATATAAAAAATAGAAGAAAATCGCCAATTCTGGTCTGGACTCATTGACTCTATCATGAGAACAAGTGTCTTTTTAGCAAGGACTATGCCAACAGTAACCAGTAGAGGAATCAGACTTATCCCACAGAATATCAGCGCTACCACCATACATTGGGGAGAGAAGATAAAGGGCAGATTTCTGAACAGTGCTTTTAGAAGGAACTTAAGTGCATAGATCACAATGATCAGAAGTCCAGGACAATGAGGTCAAGAAACCAACGCTGTGGTACTAATGACATATTTACATATTCATCACAGATAACGAAATACACACTAACACGTTCAACAAACCAGTGGACGTCCGTAGCTTCATGCTAACCTCCAGCTGCCACCACCCAAACTGGTTGAACAGTATCCCAGTAGGACAATTCAAAAGACTCAGGAGGAACTGCTCCCGAGTCAGCGATTATGAGACACAAGGACAAGAACTAAGGCCCTCATTCCGAGTTGTTCGCTCGGAGATTTTCATCGCATCGCAGTGAGAATTCTCTTAGTGCGCATGCGCAATGTTCGCACTGCGACTGCGCCAAGTAACTTTACTATGAAGAAAGTAAGTTTACTCACGGCTTTTTCATCGCTCCGACGTTCGCATTGTGATTGACAGGAAATGGGTGTTACTGGGCGGATGCACGGCGTTTTAGGGGCGTGTGGCTGGAAACGCTACCGTTTCCGGAGAAAACGCAGGAGTGGCCGGGGAAACGGTGGGTGTGCCTGGGCGAACGCTGGGTGTGTTTATGACGTCAGCCAGGACCGAAAAGCACTGAACTGATCGCACAGGCAGAGTAAGTCTGAAGCTACTCAAAAACTGCTAACTCGTTTGTAATCGCAATATTGCGCATACATCGGTCGCACATTTAAGAAGCTAAGATTCACTCCCAGTAGGCGGCGGCTTAGCGTGTGTAACTCTGCTACATTCGCCTTGCGACCGATCAACTCGGAATGAGGGCCTAAGTTTAAAATTTAGAGAGAAACAGTACGATACAGAAAAGGTACAGATGGCATATACCATGGTTAAGGGAAATGATAGGCCTCCCCTCCTACAATACAAAAAGAGACCAGAACATAAAACAAAGAAGAGATCCCTTTCATTACACAAAACAAGCAAATCAGATTAAAAAGGTCATAAACATTGGCCGATACTTCAAGATGACACACTAGCAGATATCATACCTCCAAAACTAAAAGTAGTGTTCCTGAAAGCACCAGACATTAAGAAGAAGCCGGTACACAGCCACATACCACCAAAAAACAACACAAACTACTATAGATGGAACACCTAAAAAGTGGGCTTCTACCACTAAGGGACCTGCATGGGCTGCAAGATAACAAAAGCTAGAAGCACCACACCTACCCAAACAGTAATGTCTGTTTCACATTCCACAACATGTAACACACAGGATAACTTACCATGCCACAGCAAGGTCACCATATATATGTTAGAATGTCCCTGTCCGCAACAATACATAGGAAGGACTATACGACCACTCAAAATGAGAATAAATGAACACATACGGAATATAAAAAAAAGGTTCAGAAGAACATCCACTTTCCTTACATTACAAAGAACATCATGAATCAGATCCCACACTACTCAAGGTCACAGGGCTGAAGAAGGTTAAGAAAACCTGGAGAGGGGGTGACTACATACACACCATCAACAGGGAGGAACTGCGTATGATAATCCACATGGTGACCCGAACACCCAAAGGCCTCAACCTCATCCATTATTTGTATATGAAGATAATATATTTACATCCTGGGATCAAACACTCTCTATAAGCCCACTAGTATCCAAGTAACTATATATATAACACCCAGGTAACACCTTTCTGATAGGAATAATACATTTATACAGAATACAGGCACAAGATGAGACTATTTTATTCCATTCACACTTATTGGAGGAACATAATATAGTCTTCTGTTACGTAGTCAATGCAATGTTCAACCCAGACTGCAAGAGCACCGGGGATATATGTATAAAATGTGACATCTAGTAGCAAACAGTATAAGTCATTTACTTGTATCAAGAAATTTTACTTTTATCAAGAAATCTACAACATTAGACACCGAGGGGCGATAGCGCAGGGAGGATAATAAACCAACCTTATCCCAAGTGTTATCTCACGCACCTCAACAAGAGATTTGTCATTTGTGAATGAGGTAGCATCAAGAACCAGACGCTTGTAGATCTTCATCCTCCTTCATCAGTCACATTTCCACCACGATGTAATTGCCAAACGATTGCTCCAAGTCCGGGGGCCTGTTAAGAACCTCCTCGGCGAGAGTAAAAAACTGTTGTGAGCTGGGCGGGGCAGAAGTGGGTTTCCGGATGACCTCCGCTGTTTCGGGGGTCATGGCTGTGGGGTTGGGTCGTCCACTTCAGTTGTCTCGCTCATGGAAGGCTTTACTTCCAGCTCCGGTGTAATATCCAGCAATATAAAGCAAAAATTAACTCCATGTAAAAATGTGTGGGTACAATACAATACAAATGTGGATGCACTTACCAGATCCAGAATCTCCGATGCCTCCTCAACAAGAGTGGGAGAATCCGGATCCAGATTACACTGTGACCTTATCCTTGTCTCTTGCTCCAAAGTGGTTTTCATGAGGTCATTGGCTTGTAAACCTCATCCGTCTCCTGAACGTTGTGAATACATGTACTTCTTGTAATCCTACAAAAACACTGTTAGATGTTCCTGACTCTACTGTATCTGATCATCTGGTCATATGCCCGATTCCTCTGTGTCCTCTTGGCATAGTCCACGCTTATTACACACCACAGGCACTCGTTCTCGTGATACAATTCAATTAATCCAGACTAGAATTTGCGATATTTCTCTGCTGATATATTTGTGGGAAAAATATTACACACAAGTTAACTACAAAGTACTAGTGTAATGTACACACCTGTGTCATACAACCTGTATAGTAACGCACTGTTAGGATCTCCTGCTCTGTGCTGCCACGTCGCCATGGCAACCGGGAGGCAAGTGTTAGCAAAGTAACCTGAGCGCAGCTGATACTCCGGTCCGGGTTTTTACTGTGCAGTGGTTACAGGCTCCGTGCACGGCAGGGAATCCGGCGCTGGTTTTGTGCTCACAGTCTGTGAGGTCTGAGTGGGGCGTGGACAGCACCTGCTATATAAACCATCTTCTCAGGCTAGGCAGGTGCTGCTGAATCTTTGTTTGTTAGTCAGTTCCAGAGAGTTCGCTAGTGCTGTGTTACTTTGTATTTACTTGTTGCTTACTACAAATAGGCCTTGGGATTCGGTACATCATTCTGCCAATCCGGACCTAGCAGTAAGACTGGAGTCAGTTGTTTAACCTGCTGGGGTTCTTTTGCTATTCTGTGAACCCAGCAGATTTGCGGCTGTACTCTCACACCTGCCTGCCTCTCTCACTGTGCAGGGCATCTAGGTGTCAGTTTAGTGGCAGTAAGCTGAACCTGTGCCCTGCAAGTGGGGGTTAGGATTGTGGATACTGTCCTTGTGTCTATACTTCTATCTCTGACCAAGGAGTTTATTTCCACACCCGTTGGTAACCCTTTAGGGTTCCTTCTGTTGCTCTTAGCAACATCATTTCGGGTGCTCCACATGTTAAATCACTACATCTCGCCTCATTGTCCGCTCTATTCCATCTGAGCATTCCTGACACTAGGGAGACACCCAATTCCTGAGCCTTCAAGCTTCTTTGTTCACTTTGTGTTTATTAGTTATTCCATCACCTTCTGTGTATGTTATGTTATACTCCCATGTCTGTCTGTGAGTTCGTTTGCTTTGCATCCCTCTCTGTTCATACACCGGTATACTCCTGTCAGCACTGGTGTGCTTAACACGCACAAACAGCAACTTGAATTATGAGCTTCCAGCTGAAAAATAGAAACTTATCTCCAGCACCGTTACACATTATTACACATCATAATGCCCAATATACATTATTACACACCGTTATGCACATTACACATTATAACACACTGTTATGCCCATTACACATTATTACACACATAATGCCCATTACACATTATTACACACATAATGCCCATTACACATTATTACACACTGTTATGCCCATTACACATTATTACACATCATAATGCCCAATATACATTATTACACACCGTTATGCACATTACACATTATTACACACTGTTATGCCCATTTCACATTATTACACACATAATGCCCATTACACATTATTACACACTGTTATGCCCATTACACATTATTACACACCGTAATGACCATTACACATTATTACACACAATAATGCACATTACATATTATTACACACCGTAATGACATTACACATTATTACACACTGTAATGACCATTACACATTATTACAAACTGTAATGCTCATTACACACTATTACACACTGTAATGCCCATTGGGGGTAATTCCAAGTTGATCGCAGCAGGAAATTTTTTAGCAGTTGGGCAAAACCATGTGCACTGCAGGGGGGGGCAGATATCACATTTGCAGAGAGAGTTAGATTTGGGTGGGTTATTTTGTTTCTGTGCAGGGTAAATACTGGCTGCTATCTTTTTACACTGCAATTTAGATTGCAGATTGAACTCACCCCACCCAAATCTAACTCTCTCTGCACATGTTATATCTGCCCCCCCTGCAGAGCACATGGTTTTGCCCAACTGCTAAAAAATTTCCTGCTGCGATCAACTTGGAATTACCCCCATTATACATTATTACACACCATAATGCTCATTACACATTATTACACACGTAACGCCCATTAAACATTATTACACACTTAATGCCCATTACACATTATTACACACCATAATGCTCATTACTCATTATTACACACGTAATGCCCATTACACATTATTACACACCATAATGCCCATTACACAATATTACACACCGTAATGCCCATTACACATTATTACACACCGTTATGTCCATTACACATTATTACACACTGTATTGCCCATTACACATTATTACACACCGTAATGCCCATTACACATTATTACACACCGTTATGCCCTTTACACATTATTACACACCGTTATGCCCATTACACATTATTACACACTGTATTGCCCATTACACATTATTACACACTGTAATGCCCATTACACATTATTGCACACTGTAATGTCCATTACACATTATTACACATCTGTTATGCCCATTACACATTATTACACACTGTAATGCCCATTACACAATATTACACACCGTAATGCCCATTACACATTATTACACACCGTAATGCTTATTACACCTTATTACACACCGTAATGCCCATTACACATTATTACACAGCGTGATGCCCATTACACATTATTGCACACCGTAATGCCCATTACACATTATTACACAGCGTAATGTTTATTACACATTATTATTAGATATAAGCGGGTTCGGTTCCCTGAGAACTGAACCCCCCGAACTTCACGCTCTGAGCCTGGATCCGAGTCTGGCTCGGGACTTCCAGCCAGACTTGGAAACCAGAATGAGGCAAAACATCATCATCCCACTGTCAGATTCTAGCGGGATTTGGATTCCATATAAACATCCACATGTCTCTGCCATTTTCACTCCAGACTTGGAGAGTGAGGGAGACAGACCTCTGTCTCTCTCTGTGGGTGGTGGCATTGGGTGGGGTTAGTGTGTGCTCTGTAGGGGTGCTGCTGCAGTCACTGTGGTGTACCTGTGCTATGTTAGGGGTGCTGTCCTGGCTGTCACTGGTGTTTCATGTGCTGCAGCTGTACATGGGTGTTGCTGTCCTGGCTGTCACTGTGTTGTACAGGGTGCAGGGGCACTGTCCTCCTGTATGCTGGAAAATATAGGGGCGCTGCTGGCCCAGTATAATATTACACCGGCTCTCTATACTGTAAGTATACAGGGGTGCTATAAAAATAAAGGGGCACTGTTCTGTGTGCTGTAATAATAAAGGTGTGCTGTCCTGTGAAATGGAGAACAATTTGGAGGAAAAAATAGTGGAAGATCAGGAACCACTTCCAGTTCCTAGTAATAGTGCTGAAGCTGCTGCTACCATCAGTCATGACATTGACGATTTAATTCCATCAACGTCGTCTGCTAAGGCTGATGCCCAATGTCATAGAGGGTGTGTAAAATCCAAGAAGCAAAAATTAATCAGAAAAAAAAAGAAATTATCTGACGAGAAACATAAAATTGGCAATATGCCAATCACGACACGAAGTGGCAAGGAAAGGCTAAGGCCCTGGCCTATGTTCATGACTGGTGGCTCATCTTCTCATGAGGATGGAAGCCCTCCTCTCTCTTGAAAAATGTAAAAAATTAAGCTTGTTAAAGCACAGGAAAAAACATTTGTGCGTTCAGAGATATCACAAATCCCCAAGGAGAGTCCAAGTGTGTCCGCGGTTGTGATGTCTAGGACTGAACTTCCCAAGACTATATGGAAAGAGGAGGCTCCTACGACCATTTGCACACCCCCTGCAAGTGCTGGTAGGAGCACTGCCAGTCCAGTTGCTGATATTGAGATTGAGGATAACACTGTAGACGTACACCAGGATGAGGAGGATGTAGGTGTAGCTGGCTCTGAAGAGGACCTAGACCAACCGAAGGTGTAGGTGCTGGAGTAAGGTGAAAACAGGGAGGACGATGAAAGTTCAGTTTCATATATTTATTTCAGGAGAATAATTCCAATAATGAGTTAAATGACAATCATGAGCCACCGAATGTAAACTGACGTACTGCAATGAATGGTATAATAATAAGTAGGAACAGTATTATAGATGCATAGAAGAAATGTTCATACAACTGAATTCAAACAGGCTTGAGAATGAATGAAGAATTGTCCAAATGAAGCAATGATTGGTCCCAAACTGTAAGGAGTGTTAACTGGATATTGTAGACATAAATGAATAACTGTAGAGACTTGTACTGAAGCTTAAAGGTTAAACTGGAAGGCTGTGAAGAATTGTCCTTGAATGAAGCAACAATGATGATACAATACTGAAAAGAATACTTGCAGGCTGTGAAGATAATACTTGAAGCACTGTGAAGCTGCAGCAGACGACAATGGTGAAGAATGAGTTAAACTGGATGATGAGAGAACTAGGATCAGGATTAGGTAGAAACTTCCACAGACTGTATGAGTGATGCAGGCAGTCACGGAACAAACAGGGAAACTTCTCACAGGACTCCGGGGATCCACTTGTTGCCACTTGGAGATCGATTTACTGACAGCACAGCAGGGAGCTGGTGGATCTCTTGTGGTGAAGGCTGCAGGCAGACCCCTGGGAGCGGAGGCGATATCAGGACCACTGGTACCACACAGGATATCACAGAGAGAGCACAGAGCTAGGGCATAGAGTACATACAACAAAGCACTGGCTCAGAGTAACATAATCCCAGCCTACTTAAAGGCAGCACAAGCACAGGATTGGCTAACACTTACCCACAGGTGTTTCACAAGTGCTCATAGGTACTCATTTGGTCTCCAACATGGCCACCTCCTATACTGCAGACACACAGTGGAGCATTCGGTCCCCGCACTCCCAGCTCCCAGAACCTGCATCAGCTCTGCTGCTGACCACACCGCATCCCCACACAGCCACACAGCACTGGGAGCAACCGTGCTGGCAACGGACAGACCCCAGAACCCACAGTGGTGAATGATCGGTTCGTGACAGGAGGAAGTTGACGATGAGGATTATGAGGGTGATGTGGTTTGTTTGAATAAGGCACCAGTGGAAACAGTTGTTGTCCGTGGGATGAGAAAACCCATTATCATACCTGGGCAAAATACCAAAAAAGCCACTTCTTCGGTGTGGAATAATTTCTCCACAAATACGGAAAACAGGTGTCATGCCAAGTGTTGCCTTTGTCAATCCGTAATAAGTAGGGGCAAGTATTTTAACCACCTAGGAACACCCGTATACATCACCTGCAGCACATTCATCAGAAGTCATTGTCAAGTTCAGAAACTTTGGGTAAGAGCATAAGTAGTCCACTGACCCCTAAATCCCTTCTTCCTGTTGTACCCAAGCTCCTGCAAGCCACACCACCAACTCACTCAATGTCAATTTCCTCCTTAGTCAGGAACGTCAGTGTTTCTGCAGGCCATGTCATTGGGATGACTGACGAGTCCTCTCCTAATCGGGATTCTTACAGAGGATCCTTGGGTGGTACGCCTACTGCTGCCGCTGCTGCTGGGAGTCGATCGTCATCCCAGAGGGGAAGTCGAAGGACCACTTGTACTGCTTCAACTAAGCAATTGACTGTCCAACAGTCCTTTGCAAGGAAGATTAAATATGACAGCAATCACCCTGTTATAAAGCAGATAACTGAGGTCATAACAACTATGCTGGTGGTAGACATGCATCCAGTATCTGCCATTAGTGAAGTGGGATTTAGACAGTTGATGGACATTCTGTGTCCCCTGTACCAAATCCCGTCTAGATTCCACTTCTCTAGGCAAGCGATTCCCGGACTGTACAGGGACATTAAGAAAAGTGTCCTCAGTGTCCTTAAAAATGAGGTTGCATGGTGGCTTGTGGCCTGAACTGAAAGGAAGTGTCCCAGGGGAGCTCCTG